>NC_054384.1:6095000-6255000 GCF_017654675.1 Xenopus laevis
TGGGCTGAACACTGATGATTAGGGGTTTTCTGGTGACATCAGGGGCAGGGCTGTGACGGGCCATGATTGGCCAAATTGACACTCAATCGGGCAGAGTCCTGTCCAAATTTCAGATATCGGAGATATGGACAGGCAGTCTTGAACCGGACAACCCATGTAAATCCCAGAAGTCCCATCCTGATTACAATAAGGCTGTAATTATAGCACCCATGAAGCACCCATGTAGGAAACAGGTGCTGCTCCTTCAAAGACCATAATGAAAAGAAAACCTACCCAAGGCTGGCAGTGTGGTAGCTCCCACTTATATGATTTAATGTAATATGCTATGAATACAATACCCTGCGTCCTTCAAGGCAATATAAACAGAGGATAAATCCCACGTAGAGATAAGGTGTGATTTTCCTTTAAATCAATCGACTGAGACCGTAAAAACGATGTCAATGCCTTTCTAAAAATGTAACAATGTTGTTTCCCTGCACGCAATCGCCGCTGGCATTTAACTTATTCTCAGCTTGCGTTCCCTTATCAGAAAACAGCAGGAGAAAGAACCTCACAGGTATTAAGGGAGGAAATTAATCCTTCATATTGCTCCAAGCATTCAGTTGCCACCGTGATTGCACTAATACATCAACAAAAGTGATAAGACCTTATATTAAAGGCCTCCCTCTCTCTCTCTCTGTATTAAAACAGGGAGGAAGTAAAAAAAAGATAGTGCTCAGCTATTTATTGTAGTTATTTGTCTTGCAAACTGTTATGGGAAAATAATGGGACATGAAACTGAAAATAACTCTGGTTTAGGGACAGTGGTGCCGAGTGGCCTTTGGTTCTTTGAAACCTAAAAAGCCGAATCAAAGAGTGGTGTAGCCCATCGGCCTTTGGCTCTTTGTAACTAGGACCCCCAGAAAGCCAAATCAAAGAGTCATTGAGCCCATTGGCCTTTTGCTCTTTGTTATTAGGACCCCCAAAAAGCCAGATCAAAGAGTCATGGAGCCCATTTGCCTTTGGCTTTTATAATTAGGACACCCAAAAAGTCAAATTGAGGAGTTATGGAGCCCATCGGCCTTTGGCTCTTTGTAAGTAGGACACGCAGAAAGTCAAATCAAAGAGTCATTCAACCCATTGGCCTTTTGTTCTTTGTAACTAGGAGCCCCAAAAAGTCAAATCAAAGAGTCATGGAGCCCATCAGCCTTGGGCTCTTTGTATGTAGGACCCCCAGAAAGCCAAATCAAAGCGTCATTGAGCCCTTTGGCCTTTTGCTCTTTTTAACTAGGACCCCCAAAAAGTCAAATCAAAGAGTCATGGGTCCCATTAGCTTTTGGCTCTTTGGAACTAGGACCCCCAGAAAGCCAAATGAAAGAATCATGGAGCCCAATGGCTTTTGGCTTTTATAACTAGGACACACAAAAAGTCAAAACATAAAGTTATGAAGCCCATCGGCCTTTGGCTCTTTGGAACTAGGACCCCCAGAAAGCCAAATCAAAGAGTCATTGAGCCCATTGGCATTTTACTCTTTGTAACTAGGACACCCAAAAAGTCAAATCAAAGAGTCATGGAGCCCATCAGCCTTTGGCTCTTTGGAACTAGGACTCCGAGAAAGATAAATGAAAGAGTCATGGAGCCCATTTGCCTTTGGCTTTTATAATCAGGACACCCAAAAAGTCAAATCAAAAAGTAATGGAGCCCATCCGCCTTTGGCTCTTTGGAACTAGGACCCCCAGGAAGCTAAATCAAAGAGTCGTGGAGCCATTGGCCTTTGGCTCTTTGTAACCAGGACCCCCAAAAAGTCAAATCAAAGAGTCATGGCACCCATTTGCTTTTGGCTTTTATAACTAGGACACACAAAAAGTCAAAACATAGAGTTATGGAGCCCATTGGCCTTTGGCTCTTTGGAACTAGGACCCCCAGAAAGCCAAATAATACAGTCTTGGAGCCCATCGGTGCTCTAACCTGCTCATACAGCCCCACACTTATTCCTGGTTCTGCAGAGATATTTCTTTTCAAACCCCTCCAGGGGACAGCGGTGTCTTAACCCTCTTCATCTGTGTTTGATATGCTGGATAAATCCATTCAGGGCAGTTTTTAAAGATGAATATTATTTATGTTTCCTGTGTTTCCTGGCTGAGTAAAACAGATACGTCCCAACAATCAACCTCTTCACATGGGTTTTTCGTTTTTTATTTATCTGAACGGAGGAGCTTCGGCTGCATCATAAGAAATTCATGAATCTTGAAAAATTGAGGTGCAGCCGGTTACAGTCTTGGTGCCGGCGCTGGATGCACTTCAGCATCAACGGGAATAAAAGAAAATAAACTTTGAGGCCCAGAGATAAAGCAAAGCTCTGAGTCTGGGGTATAACTGATGGTGAGTGCTGCCCAGACATGAGAGCTTCTTAAATAAACCTTATTTTGTGCCCCTTAGTGCTTAGTCCATAGCGTAAGTGATTTAAGAACCTTAGATTGTAAGCTCCACTGGGGAAGGGACCAGACATGTCCATCCACTTGTATTTCACAGCAATCACCCTTATTTAAGCCCCCCTCACCTGGTCACCTTGGCAACAGCTCTGTTGTCATATCTGTCCAAATCATTGGAACAGGGAGCACTGCAGGGGAGCGGGGTCAGTATGTGGGCGGGGCCAAGATGCACCCGGAGCCTTTGGATTGGCATCTGAGGAATTGAGGTGAATAAATTATAAACGCTCTGTAAAACAATGTGGGATACATCTATATAATACACAAGATTCATGAATATCCTGTTAATGATATCCTTATAATACACAAAAGCCATGAATATCCTGTAAATTATATCCTTATAAACGGTGACTAGTGATGTCATCGGTTACAAACGGTGACTAGTGATGTCATTTTTGGCACATGATTCACTAAAACGTGTGGATTATAATAAATAGAGTAGCCCTTGTTGGAAAATATGAGGATCTTATGAGTTCCATGGCCTGTATAAAGTCATGGAACTCCCCGGTGACTTATAAAATCCTTATATTTTATAAGAGGGGGTACTTTATTCCCTATATAATACACAAAAGCCATGAATATCCTGTAAATTATATCCTTATAAACGGTGAGTTTTGATGTCATCAGTTATAAACGGTGAGTTCTGATGTCATTTCTGTCACATGACTTGCTGAAATGTGTGTATTACAATAAATAAAGTACCCCCAGTTGTAAAATATGAGGATATTAGAAGTTACCTCGGAGTTTCATGACCTGTATAAAAACACTCGGCCTTCGGCCTCGTACTTTTATATGGTCATGAAACTCCTTGGTAACTTATAATATCCTTATATTTTACAAGAGGGGCTACTTTATTCACTATATAAACAATGTTTAGTGATGTCATCAGGTGCTTAATGATGTAATATGTCACATGACTCACTTAAACTTGTGGATCATAATAAAGTATCCCCTGTTGTAAACTATGAGGATATTAGAAGTGTCCTCACATGACCTGTATAAACGCACACTTATAATATCCTTATATTGGGGTACTTTATAACTGAGCGTCAGGTCAGCCCCTTTATTCAGTGCTAGGCCTGTCTTGGTCCCTGTATATAAAGCATAAAGGATTGTGAATTTGGCTTGGGCATGAATCCTTTCTAAAGAGATCTGAAAGTTTTCTTTGCAGATTCCTATTTCACTAGTGGAAAATCGCCTTTGGTCTCACTGATACGTCACACACTGCAGTGCGTTGTTTCATCGAAAGCCTTCGCTCTGACAGATCCAATTTTAGCTTAAATTCCCTTAAAACCCAATCTGATTGTTTTTATTGCAACTGGATAAATAAATGTCACATATCGGTATGGGATCCGTTATCTGGAAACTCGTTATTCTGAAAGCTCCAACACAAGGAAAGGCCGTCTCCCATAGACTCTATTTTATCCAAATAATTTTTTAAATAAATTTTATTTTTTTTCTATAATAATAATAATAATAATAATAATAATAATAATAATAATAATAATAATAATAATAATAATAATAATAATAATAATAATAATATTAATAATAATAATAATAAAAAAGATCCTTGTATTTGGTCCCAACTAAGATATAATTAATACTTATTGAAAGCAAAACCAGCCTATTGGCTTTATCTAATGTTTATATGATTTTATAGTAGACTAGAAAGGTATGAAGATCCAAATTATGGAAAGATCCGTTACCTGGAAAACCCCAGGTCCTGAGCATTCAGCATAACAGGTCCCATACCCAGGGGCGATCTTGGGCATATTTTAGTATGACCTAGAGAGTGATACTTTGAGACAATTTGCAATTGGTTTTAATTTTTTAATTGGTCGGTTTTGAGTTATTTCGCTTTTTATTCAGCAGCTCTCCAGTTTGTTATTTCAGCCATCTGGTTGCTTGGAGCAAAATTCCCCTAGCAACCATACATTCATTTGAACAGGAGACTGGAATATAAATAGCAGAGGACACGAACAGAGAGATGAGTAATAAAAAGTGACAATTACAATGAAACAGAGCATTTTTTTTATAGATGGGGTCAGTGACCCCTATTTGAAAGCTTAAAAGAGTCAGAAGAAAAACGCAAAGAAACATAAAAAAAAAAATAATAATGACGACCAACTGAAAAGTTGCTTAAAATCAGCCATTCTGTAACATAAGAAAAGTGAATGAAGCTATTTATGTGCCATTACTCTCTTGTCTCGATCAAAGGCTCGGCAGTCTTGTTCTATAGTTGCAAAGGTTTCATTGGAAACAATATGGCAGCTCCTCCTTGTAAGTTTAAATGCTTAATGACGACAAAGGAAAGTATTTTACACACATCACGCTTTGCCCTTATTCCTACTCAAGTCTCTGGAAATAAAAGGGTTTTTTTCCCCCGCTTGAAGTGCTTTAAAAGCGAAGGAAACATAAGATGGATAATAATAATAATAAAGATCTAGTTTCCCTTGTACATACGGACATGACTAACGGCAGGAATATGCTGCTGCTGTTGTTACAATATTTCCCAAGGTCCTATAATGTAATAATAACAATAATAATATAAAAATACCCAGCGCTGTCAGTATGAGCGCTGAACCAACACAAATAACGGATGAAAAACATTCCTGGAGTTCTTATACGTAGTTATTCCCATACACCAGTCAGGTAGCTGTGGCCCTAGAGTGGCCCTTAAATTAAACCTCCCAACATCCCCCTATAAGGAACTAAAAGGTTAGGGCTGGTACTGGAAGGTTAATTGCTCACATGCACTTATATAATAAACTGCGAGGCTTTCCAATTCTCCATGGCAATTCCATTTCCTAAGTAGAACAATGCCGATGCCAATCTATGGAAGTAATGTGGAAGCAGAGCGGCTCCTGATACACAGATAAGAGGGTCTCTACATCATTAGAGACAAAGAAATCCCCCACTGTCTCTATTATTCTCTCTCTATGTGATTCCTTGGTGCTCTCTCACCATGTCTACGACTTTAAACCAATGCTACAAATTACAAACGATTAAGTGAATTTCACGCTTCTTTCATAATGACAAATATGATAAATGCTCAGTAAAGTCATGTTTTTATTTAACTCGCTCTCTCTGCCTGGAAAACAAGCTGGTGCCAAGATTGCTGCTCTTGCTCTTTGTATTGCGCCAACAGGAGGGTGAAATGGTGAAGGGGCGAGGGTGCCCATATTTCATAGGCCTTATTTCTAAAAGAAACATTATAGAAGGCAGAATTCATTTGCATAATGCACCAAGGGCATTAAAGAGAAGATAAATATTTTTTAATATGGGGCAGAATTGATCACTATCCTGAAGCCTATTCCTCTGCATCCCACAATCCTCCGCTCCAGTCAGCAATCCTGTTCTGAGAGCTGCATTCATTGGAATGGATAAATTGCCATAAATTATGAAAGGTATAGAAAGTAAATAGTAAAAAGTAGGAGTAGTAGTTAGATAGTAGTCTCTAGGAAGGGATAGCAGGTATAGTAGGGAGAGATGGTGCCTAAAGTAACAGTGGATAATAGTCTCTGGGAAGGGAGTGTGACTGTGGGATAGCAGGTATAGTAGGGAGAGATGGTGCCTATAGTAACAGTGGATAATAGTCTCTGGGAAGGGAGTGTGACTGTGGGATAGCAGGTATAGTAGGGAGAGATGGTGTCTATAGTAACAGTGGATAATAGTCTCTGGGAAGGGAGTGTGACTGTGGGATAGCAGGTATAGTAGGGAGAGATGGTGCCTATAGTAACAGTGGATAATAGTCTCTGGGAAGGGAGTGTGACTGTGGGATAGCAGGTATAGTAGGGAGAGATGGTGCCTAAAGTAACAGTGGATAATAGTCTCTGGGAAGGGAGTGTGACTGTGGGATAGCAGGTATAGTAGGGAGAGATGGTGTCTATAGTAACAGTGGGATAATAGTCTCTGGGAAGGGAGTGTGACTGTGGGATAGCAGGTATAGTAGGGAGAGATGGTGTCTATAGTAACAGTGGATAATAGTCTCTGGGAAGGGAGTGTGACTGTGGGATAGCAGGTATAGTAGGGAGAGATGGTGTCTATAGTAACAGTGGGATAATAGTCTCTGGGAAGGGAGTGTGACTGTGGGATAGCAGGTATAGTAGGGAGAGATGGTGTCTATAGTAACAGTGGGATAATAGTCTCTGGGAAGGGAGAGTGACTGTGGGATAGCAGGTATAGTAGGGAGAGATGGTGCCTATAGTAACAGTGGATAATAGTCTCTGGGAAGGGAGTGTGACTGTGGGATAGCAGGTATAGTAGGGAGAGATGGTGTCTATAGTAACAGTGGATAATAGTCTCTGGGAAGGGAGTGTGACTGTGGGATAGCAGGTATAGTAGGGAGAGATGATGTCTATAGTAACAGTGGATAATAGTCTCTGGGAAGGGAGTGTGACTGTGGGATAGCAGGTATAGTAGGGAGAGATGGTGTCTATAGTAACAGTGGGATAATAGTCTCTGGGAAGGGAGAGTGACTGTGGGATAGCAGGTATAGTAGGGAGAGATGGTGCCTATAGTAACAGTGGATAATAGTCTCTGGGAAGGGAGTGTGACTGTGGGATAGCAGGTATAGTAGGGAGAGATGGTGTCTATAGTAACAGTGGATAATAGTCTCTGGGAAGGGAGTGTGACTGTGGGATAGCAGGTATAGTAGGGAGAGATGGTGTCTATAGTAACAGTGGATAATAGTCTCTGGGAAGGGAGTGTGACTGTGGGATAGCAGGTATAGTAGGGAGAGATGGTGTCTATAGTAACAGTGGGATAATAGTCTCTGGGAAGGGAGTGTGACTGTGGGATAGATTTAGAAATAAACACGACATCATAAAAATCATGACAGAATCCTTTTAACTAAAGAAGTAGAAATGTTGTACATGATGGTGCTTCTGTACCAGCCCAAGGCAACCACAGCCCTTTAGCAGTAAAGATCTGTGTCTCCAAAGATGCCCCAGTAGCTCCCCATCTTCTTTTCTGCTGATTCACTGCACATGCTCTGTGCTGCTGTCACTTACTGAGCTTAGGGAGCCACTCACAATATACAGTACACATAGAATAGAAATGTCACAATATAAGGCTGATTAGTAATTAATACACATAATTACTACATGGCAGCACAGAAACCAGTGCAATTAGCATCAGAATTGAATAATCAGCAAACCTGTAGCATCAGCTTATATTACAGCCAGGGAAGCTCATTTTCTGCTGGATAATTAGTGACGAGCCCTAAGCTTAGCTTCTCAACAGCCAATCAGAGCCCACTGAGCATGTGAGTGTCACAGACACTTTCCAAGATGGTGACCCCCTGTGACAAGTTTGAAGTCCTGGATCATTGCTGCTATTGACAAGCTCAAACTTTAGCCTCGTGCAATAAGTTCATTATATAAAATATGGCATTTTTAGCCACATTCGTTTTTAGGGTTTAGTTCTCCTTTAAGTGATAATATTCATATTCCCTGTACTAGGATAAAAAGAGCTATATTTTCCTTTTAAATGAACCTCAAATCATTGTCCTCTCCTTATGACCATTTATGCCTCCAGCCTCCTGACTGGCGAGTGCTTGTTAGAGTGTCGTGCGTCAGTCCGGAGACATGTTTGGAATGGCGGCATCAATAGGAATTCTTTATCAAAGTGTCCGAGCGCAGGACTTGAGAGTCGCTCATAAGATCATTACATTAAGATCATTTGTATGAATCACCCTACAGCCGAGAAGTCTCGGGAAAATTGCGACTCATTAGAAGTGCATTTAATAAGAGCTTCAACTTCTGGGCCCATTCGCTGGCAACTTGAAACTTGCGTTCGTTTGAAGAGCGCGGCCTACATTTATTAACTGTAATGAACAGAGTGGGCTTCCCGTGCTCCTTTATGTATTTATACAGGGTCTAGATTTGTATTTATATGGTCACTATAAATCTATATAATGCTAATTATTATTACTTCTTATTTTATTGATATTGGAATGGGTTAATAATAGGGATGTACCCAATCCATCGGTTCGGGATTCGGAAACCTTTTTCAGCAGGATTCAGATTCGACGAATCCTTCTGCCCGGCCGAACCGAATCCGAATCCTAATTTGCATATGCAAATTGCAGGAGGGAAATCAGTGGACTTTTTGTCACAAAACAAGGAAGTAAAAAAATATTTTCCCCTTCCCACCATATGCAAATTAGGATTGGGTTCGGTTTTTTGCGAAGGATTCGGGGGTTCGGCCGAATCCAAACTAGTGGATTCAGTGCATCCCTAGTTAATAAACAATGGCATTATACTGGAAATAGAGGACGGGCTAAAGAGAGATAATGAGCGCTGTATAAAAAGTGTCTTTCTTCCTCTGCGTTTCAGACTTACAGATAAGGAGGAGTTCATTATGCAAGAAAGAGAATTTGAATTGATTTATTCAGACTAGTGATGTGCGGGTTAAGAAAAATTCAACCTGCACCTGACCCTGGCTCCTGCCCTCCATTTATAGGCCTGCACTGACCAGCCCTGTCGATGACATCACAAAAGGGGAGGGGCAGTCGCATGCCTATAAAACCAGAATTCGGAAGCCGTGACCCACAAATGTTATAGTGAGGTTGGCTGGAACCCACCCGACCTGCGAGTATCAGCCCGCACATCACTATTTATGACAATTAAGGCAAGGCCAGACATGGCGTTTTTACGTTGCATTTTTAAAAAAGCGCAGTCGGGCGTAAAACGTCACTGAAACCACACGCAACCATCAATATGCGTTTTTCAGCACATAGGTTTCTTTTCCCAACATGCACTTCTCATTGTTTTTGTTCCCCATAATTCCGCTGGCTAGAAATAGAAAAGCTATTTACATGCAAAATGGAGCAGGAATGATCGTCAATACGCAACGTAATTACGTCACCGGCCGACAAAAACATATATGCGTCATTTATCTCGCGAGAATTTGGATGCCATGCAGAATTTAAAATATGCTGCATATTTACGTAACGTGTGGTTTCAAATGTGCAGATCCCATAGAGTCTACTGATGTGTTGGTTTCTTGACGTATTGGCGTTTCTGCTGAAAAACACCAATACTGGCGTCCCGTGGCGGATTTCGGCTTGCAAGCGCCCTGTGAGAATTGACATGGTGTACAAGCTACTGTTTTACTATTACAAAGAAAAAACAAATCTTTTTTAAAAACTTGGATAAATTAAACTCTACGGGAGCCATCCCATCATTCAGAGCTTGCTGGATAACAGGTTTCCAGATAACGGATCCCATACCTGTACTAAACATCTTTCCAATATAGATTGTCAGTGGATTTCAAGTTATTTGTGAAGGAAATTGAGAGCAGTATTAGTTTCTGTCTCTGGAAACAATGTAGCAGAAGTTGGGCAGGGTCTGTTAAAGGGGAAGTAAAGTCTAAAATAGAATAAGGCTAGAAATGCTGTATTGTGTATACTAAACATAAACATGAACTTACTGCACCACAAGCCTAATCAAACAAATGATTTATGTTTTCAAAGTTGGCCACAGGGGGTCACCATCTTGTAAATTTGTTAAACATCTTTGCAAGACCAAGACTGTGCACATGCTCAGTGTGGTCTGGGCTGCTTAGGGATCATCATAAATGATCAAAACAGCACAAGTCAAATAATATCTGCCAGAAGCCGATACAACAAGACTGATTAATAATCAGAATATACAGACTGCACTGGGTCCTGTGTTGTCATGTAATCTAATGTGGATTTTATAGTTTTTGTATTGTTTAATACAAACTTTCTCCAACTCTGCAGAACCAGTGGCTGCAGCAAAATAATCCTCCAAATAGAATCCCAGTTTATCTGTTTAAATCTGGCTCCATGATCTTTGGCCCTGCAGCTGGAGTTGGAAACAGTAAAGGAGATGTGAAGGCAAAAATAAAATCCAATACAAATCTCTACACAGTCGCTGACTGCTCTACAGGGAAACAAACAAAGCTGCTTGAGTTCTGCATGGCTGGGAAGTAAGGCGGGGGCTCCCCCTGCTGTTCATAAGTATGATTGTTTCCCTGCAGAGCAGTTAGGGACCGTCTGACAATTCCTATCCACAGCAGTAAATGAAGGGAGAATTTCACTGCATACAGTCAGGTTTCTTATAAAAACGGTACACATTTTTTAATTAAACTATATTGGAGATAGGTTTCTTTTTCATTAAAGAAAGTAAAAATGGGATTTTATTTTTTTGCCTTTACATGCCCATTAATCGGCTGGCTACATTCTTACAGTAGTCAGAAAAATAACTGCAGCCAGATAGAGTTTTCAGTAACAGCTACATTGACCGACAACCGTTAAAACCACTGAAAATAGGTCGTCTATGGAAAGTAGACAATTTTGCATTGGTGCAGTTTGGGTTTATATCCCCTTTAAAGGCAGCTTCAAGGATATAATATCTCCCCCCACGTCGGGCAGAGTATCTTTTAGGCAATTTAATTGACAGGGAAGGATTTCTCTCTCTCTATAAACTCAAGGACCTCTCGGTGGCGACGCTCTGAAAGCTTTAACAGCGGCATCGCTCTGCGGTAATTGGATTCATATTTCGCCGTGAATTGGTGCTGGTTCCCTACCACCTGGGTCTCGCCGGGCCGAGCCTGCAGCTTTCAATAAACACAATTCAGTTACTGAAATATATTTAAAATGAATGCGGCGGCAGATACAAGCTTGGCCCTCGTGTAAAGGGAGACTGTATTGTGGTGCCAATATATTCAGCTTGACTCGTGATGAAAGAAATAGAAATGTTGAATTGTAAAGTTATGGGAATTATTCTCCGCAAACCCGATATCCAGAAAGCTCCGGAGTGAGACAATGCTATTACCCATAATGCCCAGATGTAATTTTCCCTGTAATAATCAGCCAGTACATTATTTCCCTGGATCCCTACTGAGCCGGCATGAATCCATGTCAATTCTGATGCTTTTAAAGCTTTTTAAATGGGTGGTTCACCGTCACATTCAATTTTAGTATGTTATTAGTGATGGGGGAATAAATTCACCAGGCGAAAATTTCTGCGTTTTGTCGCCGGCGAATAAATTCGTGAAACTGCTGCGAAAATTGCCCGGTGTCAAAAACCTTTGGACGAACATCAGAAAAGTCGCTTGCGTCAAATCCGTCGCCTGTCAACATTATTCAACGCCCATTGACTTTAACGCTGCCGTCAAAGTTGAAGCGAGTGTCAGAATTGACGTGTTTCACAAATTTCTCGCCGTTTCACGGATTTCGCAGGACATTTATTTTTTGGAGAAGCGAAACGAGACAAATTCGCCCATCACTATATGTTATAAAACAGTTAATTCTAAGCTTTTTTTTTTAAATTGGTCTTTATGTTTTTCCTTCATGAAAGTTTTTGAATTATATCCTAGTGATGGGCGAATTTGTGAAAAATTCGCGAAACGGCGCCTGCGTCTCGTTTTTGACGCCGGCGTCCATTTTTGACGCTGGCATCAGTTTTTTCCGGCGCCGGAGAAATTGCTTTTATGCCGGCAAATTTTTGCCACGAATTTTCGAGGATTTATTCGCTGGCCGCGAATCGCGCAAATTCGCCGCAAATTCGTGCCTGGCGAATAAATTCGCCCATCACTATATCTGACTCTTTCCGGCTTTCAAATGGGGGTCACTGACCCCAACTAAAACACAAATCTATTGTTACTGCTACTTTTTATTACTCATCTTTCTATCCAGAGCCTCTCCTATTCATATTCCAGTCTCTTATTCAAATCAATGTATGGGTTGCTAAAGGAATTTGGACCCTAGTGCTGAAATTACAAACTGGAGAGCTGCTGAATAAAAAGCCAAATAATAAAAAATGAAAACCAATTGCAGATTCTCTCAGAATATCACTCTCTATGTCATACTAAGGGGGTCATTTTTCAAAGTCCGAATTTATCTCAATATTTTCTGAAAAAAACTGACCAAATCCTCACCAGTTTTTTGGGCTTATTTATTAATACACATTCCGAAAATTTTGTTTGCAGGAAAAATCGGGAAAAATCTGATTTTCAAATTTTTTTGGGATTTTTCACCCGAAAACTCAGAATTTTTGCCCGGGGTATTGCCAAAAACCCAGCACACATCAATAAATCATTGGGGCTGCAAAAATTCTGAGTTTTCAGGTGAAAAATTCGAAAAAATCTTGAAAATCGGATGAAAAATCCCCATTGACTTATATGCAACCTCGACAGGTCTGAGATGCCGGATTTTCAGATTCTGACTTTTCCATCCACTGGGTTTAATAAATTCCCATAAATTCGTGATTTTTTTAAAATTCCGATTTTATAAAAAAATCCAGAATTTTTCGTGATTTTTGCATTCGGAGTTTAGTAAATAACAGTTGAACGACCCCTTTAAAGCAGCATCAACTCACAAATAAAAAATGTTTGCCTAATAAAAGAAATTGAATTTCCTATATACGTTCATTACACATTTACTATTACTGATCTTAATGTTAACGTTGTTGGAAAATGAAAGCAGTATCTGCCGGTTCCTTTCTGCACTGCTGGTTTTGACTCTGGAAACAATGTAGCTGGAGCCTGGCACTCGTCTAGCCAAGGTTGCAGTGAGTGGAAGGGGCCAGTTCGGAGGGTGAGGGTGATTGGGTGGAGGTCATCTTGCATCTGAGCCCACACAACTAGCAACATTACTGATCATTCACATCACCCTCTGCCAGCAGAGCTTACAATCTAAGGTCCCTATCACAATCAAACACACCAGGGTGAGTTTTATCAGTAGCCAATTATGTTGCCCGTATGTTTCTAGATGACAGAGATATAGTAACGTCGCCATAAAAGCGAGAACAACAAACAGCGCAGCCCCAGAAGCCTGGCCAAGTATCTGTGATGTGTTGCTGTTTAGTCCCCTAGGAAATCATGGAAGGGAAAAAAAAGGCGAACGTTCCAGCAACATCCAGTACAATCTGTTTTCTCTCCAATGTTTTGATCAGTAACAGCCACTTGCTCCGAGGAAGGGAGTTTGCTTGATATGTATAATTGGACACACACGTGGGCTTCTGCTTCACTACTTCATTATACTACGGGCACCGCTGAGCCGATTAATTGGAAGGTTTAGTAATTGACTTTATTTCACGGCTTTAATGGTTACTATAACATTGTACCTTAAAGGAGAACTAAAGCTTAACTAAAGAAGTAGCTAGAAATGTTGTACATGATGTTTTGTGCTTCTGTACCAGCCCAAGGCAACTACAGCCCTTTAGCAGTAAAGATCTGTGTCTCCAAAGATGCCCCAGTAGCTCCCCATCTTCTTTTCTGCTGATTCACTGCACATGCTCTGTGCTGCTGTCACTTACTGAGCTTAGGGAGCCACTCACAATATACAGTACACATAGAATAGAAATGTCACAATATAAGGCTGATTAGTAATTAATACACATAATTACTACATGGCAGCACAGAAACCAGTGCAATTAGCATCAGAATTGAATAATCAGCAAACCTGTAGCATCAGCTTATATTACAGCCAGGGAAGCTCATTTTCTGCTGGATAATTAGTGACGAGCCCTAAGCTTAGCTTCTCAACAGCCAATCAGAGCCCACTGAGCATGTGAGTGTCACAGACACTTTCCAAGATGGTGACCCCCTGTGACAAGTTTGAAGTCCTGGATCATTGCTGCTATTGACAAGCTCAAACTTTAGCCTCGTGCAATAAGCTCACTATATAAAATATGGCATTTTTAGCCACATTCATTTTTAGGGTTTAGTTCTCCTTTAAAGGAGCATTGCATTCACATCTTTTATTCACATCGCTGATCCTCCCCGATAGCCCCGTGTGTGTGTCTGTTCCACCCAGGCACATAAAGCAAGACTTCCTCAACTTGGAAATTAGGTTCAAAGAGAATAAAGAGAAAGACAGGAATTAAATAATGACTGTGGGTCAAAGTAATTTCCCCTTCTGTAGAGAAACTGTCACACGGTATCCAGGTCTAAAATCTCATTGCGAGGAGACGGCCTTTAATAGCCATTATCTCTCCTGTTGTATCTGTGAAATTGGACCTAGAACTGTGATACGTACCCAATAATATATTTTATAGTGATAGAAGATAGGGACATCATATAAAGGGAGTTTATACAGGGAACTCTGAGTATCACTCATGTATTATAAGGGATAATGTACCCCCTACTGTAAATGATAAGGATATTAGAAGTCACTGAGGGGTTGTTCTGTGACCATATAAAGGCACAAGGCTGCAGGCTGAGTTATACAGGGAACTCTGAGTATCACTCATGTATTATAAGGGATAATGTACCCCCTACTGTAAATAATAAGGATATTAGAAGTCACTGAGGGGTTGTTCTGTGACCATATAAAGGCACAAGGCTGCAGGCTGAGTTATACAGGGAACTCTGAGTATCACTCATGTATTATAAGGGATAATGTACCCCCTACTGTAAATGATAAGGATATTAGAAGTCACTGAGGGGTTGTTCTGTGACCATATAAAGGCACAAGGCTGCAGGCTGAGTTATACAGGGAACTCTGAGTATCACTCATGTATTATAAGGGATAATGTACCCCCTACTGTAAATGATAAGGATATTAGAAGTCATCGAGGGGTTCTGTGACCATATAAAGGCACAAGGCTGCAGGCTGAGTTATACAGGGAACTCTGGGTATCACTCATGTATTATAAGGGATAATGTACCCCCTACTGTAAATGATAAGGATATTAGAAGTCACTGAGGGGTTCTGTGACCATATAAAGGCACAAGGCTGGGAGTATAAAACGTTATGTAACTATTTATGTCTGGATGTGTGAAACAATCTATTGATGATATTTTTGGGCTAGAAGTGGTTACAAGTGTTAATGAAGTTGTCACCTGCATCTCTATCCTTAATTAGTGCTTAATTAACATTTTGCAGCCTTGGTTAAGTGATGACGACTCATGTTCCCAGGTAAAGGAGACAAGGAACCCTTGAGAACGGCAACAGAAATGACCTACAAATGCACTCGCCTGTTGTCACTACACAAATAGTAATTAGCCGCACGGGAAGAGCTGAATGGTGGGATTTAATGATGAGGAGCCGCAGAAATGTCTGGGCCATTGTTATTCCCAGTGGGAAAATGTATGACAGATATGGGATTTTACTGGAACGGATGGCCACAAATTGGGCACAGTTCAATATTCAGCATATTCTGACTGATATCATCAAAGAGTGTAGAAATGATGTAATTCTGCCTTAAATTCAAATTAAACGAACCATTTCCCCTTGACTGGGGTACTGGGGCCATAACACTTGGGGACACTGATGTGTTGGGCCCCTGACCTGCCCTAGAAATCTTTTTTTTTGCTGACCTGTGGGCCCCTTGTTATTATAGGGAGACATACAGGAGGAAGGTGTGTGCATAAGAAATGAAGTTATTGTGTTCCTAACAATGACATGTATTGTCTCTCTCTCTGCAGACGGCAAGGTGGAAGTCACAAAGGAGAGCGTCAAGTTATGCACCATGGGACCAGGGAAGGTTTTCGGGGAGCTCGCTATATTGTACAACTGCACCCGCACAGCTACTGTCAAAAGTAAGTCTCCCTCCCCTCTCTATACGCAGGGGGCTTATTCACTCTAATGTCTCGCCAAAAGCAGCCGGTTATCACTGTTACTGTTACTAAACAAGCCAATTCGACTGTCAATCAGGCTGCAACGCTTAATGTTGAATTCCGCAAGGATTACGTTGTATTTATATTTAGAGGTTTATCACGTGTGGAGTTATTAAGTTGAGACTTTTCTTGGGAGGCAGCATAATACAAATGTATCCCTGGTGCCTGATGTATAAGTACAGTATATACTGGACAAATATGTAAAACAAAAGCGAAAAACTGGCACAATCAGGGTTTGTATAATAAGCAAGAAGGAGATTTTATTCCATGTTTCGCTCTTAAACCTGGACCTTCATCAGGAATAGTATAGCAATGCTACAGCTATAGCTTTTGCTATGTATATATACATGAACATTTGGAGTGCAGATCTATGTGAGAATTTGTATAAAGAAATTTGATCCAGCACCCACAGAACATTGAAATCCGCATCAGAGTGAGGCTGCTTAAAGGGTGTTTCTATATATATATATATATATTAGGGATGCACTGAACCCTGCTCTTTAGAGTTCAGCTGAGTCCCCAAATCCTAGGGTACAGATTTGGGCAAATACCGAACACGAATCAGAACCCTGACACCGGGAAACTGTTGGCACGTGGATGGAAGTACCCGATGTGCGTAGCATTAACAGCAATTTATAGGGTTCATTTTGGGCCAGGCACTTGGATTCTGCCAAATCCAAATCTTGCAAAAAATAGCTTATATTCATCCGGATTCCAAAACCAAAACCAGGATTCTTTGTGTGTCTAATATACAGGTTTACCCGTGGGTCAGGCAGTTTCGGGCTGAATTACACACATATTTTGTGGGTCGCAGGTTGATCTCACTCTGTTGCCTTTTAGCTCAGACAGCCTCTATTTATAGGCGTACGCCTGCCCCATAACCATTTTTGATATCACAGAGGGGCGGGCGTTGGTCTACATATGGAGGTGCTGTTTGGGTTTGGGTCAGGTGCCGGTTGGGAGTGGATGGGTTGGGAGTGGATGGGTTGGGTGTGGATGGGATGAGAGTGGATGGGTTGGGTGTGGATCCAACAAAAGGACATTCACCTTCCATCCTCCCATCCTTTTAGTCTAATGAACTCAACCCTCTCTTCTCTGCCTCCTCTCTGAGAGCAGTAAATAGAGCAAATGCCCCACACCTGCCGCCTCTTATACACAATATTCCCACTGCAATTCTGCCTTCCAGTCCTGTGCTCCATCATTATGGATAAAGTTTTGGTTCACTTACTATTATAGGTGTAATGTGATATCAATTACATATTATTATAAAAAAATATTAGATATAATATATACCACAGTAGCTACAGAGCTGTACATATATTATTGTAGATATAAGGCTGTATACACAGGTATGGGACCTGTTATCCAGAATGCTCGGGACCTTGGGTTTTCTGGACAAAGGATCTTTCCATAATTTGAATCTCCATACCGTAAGTCTCCTAAAAAGTAAACTAAACATGAAATAAACCCAATAGGATGGTTTTGCTTCCAATAAGGATTAATTATATCTTAGTTGGGATCAAGTACAAGCGACTGTTTTATTATTACAGAGAAAAAAGAAACATTTTTAAAACTTTGAATTATTTGATTAAAATAGACTCTGCGTGAAATGGCCTTGCTGTAATGCAATATTATCGCCGATGCAGCTTTGTCCCCACTGGGTCATTAACCGAAAGTCCATTTGCTCAATATCTTGCCCTTTTGTTTACACTCGGTCTTTGTTTCCTGATGATAAACTGAAGAGTAGGCTGCCAAAATGCTACATTAGCTGTGGGAATAGCAATAATAGAGAACAAACTTAATATTTGTCAGAGTGAAAATGTCAGGTTGTGGATGTGAAGTCCTATGTGCCGGGGGGAAGGGGAGGATCGACCACCGTGGGACTGTGAGTCTGTAACTAATGGGAATATTGTGCCATGGCGGCAACCTGAGCCCAGCGCTGTGGGTCCAGTATTTCTGTCTGTCTGTCTATCTATCTATCGATCTATCTATCTATCTATCATCTATCTATCTATCTATCTATCTATCTATCTATCTATCGATCTATCTATCTATCTATCTATCTATCTATCTATCTATCTATCGATCTATCTATCTATCTATCTATCTATCTATCTATCTATCTATCTATCTATCATATATCTATCTATCTATCTATCATATATCTATCTATCTATCTATCTATCTATTATCTATCTATCTATCTATCTATCTATTATCTATCTATCTATCTATCTATCTATCTATCTATCTATCTATCGATCTATCTATCTATCTATCTATCTATCTATCTATCTATCTATCTATCTATCTATCTATCTATTATCTATCTATCTATCTATCTATCTATCTATCTATCATATATCTATCTATCTATCTATCTATCTATCTATCTATCATCTATCTATCTATCTATCTATCTATCTATCTATCTATCTATCTATCTATCTATCTATCTATTATCTATCTATCTATTATCTATCTATCTATCTATTATCTATCTATCTATCTATCTATCTATCTATCTATCTATCTATCTATCTATCTATCTATCATCTATATATCTCCTTCTCCGTCTTTCTGTCTATCCATCTCTCGCTCGCTCTCTCTCTCTCTCTCTCTCTCTCTCTCTCTCTCTCTCTATACTCTGTACAGAAATGCTCAATAAACAACAGCCACCTATTAAGGTTTTCCCATGAACCGGTATCGAATCTGTTATCTGGACCCCTTATCCAGAAAGCTCTGCATTATGGAATGGATACTTCCCATAGACTCCATTTTAATAATCCACATTTTTTTTAAAAAAAATGATTTCCTTTTTCTCTGTAATAATAAAACAGTAACTTGTACTTGATCCCAACTAAGATATAATTAATCCTTATTGGAAGCAAAACCAGCCTATTGGGTTTATTTAATGTTTATATGATTTTCTAGTAGACTTAAGGTATGAAGATCCAAATTACAGGAAGATCCATTATCAGGAAAATTTCAGGTCCCGTGCATTCTGGATTACAGGTCCCATACCTGTACTAGGTACAGTTCAGCAAGTAAATATAAAGTTATCTGTGGGCCATTTTGGAGTCAGACTTGGTTAGAGAAGCCTTTGCTATAACACAAGCCGGCCGCAGAAGCATTTCTCATCAATATAAGATTTTTTTTTTTAATAAAGCCAACGGTGCTCATAAAACAACACAGTGTCCACCTTTGATATGTGAAGAATAAACAGAATTATGTGGTGAGCAGCGGCGGCGGCCGGGGGAATGTACAGTATGACAGCGGAACAGCAAGCTGCTAAATAAATCAGTTGATAAATAAATCATTTTCAGGCTGAGATAAGGGAGAAACTGTCAGACTGCCGGAAGTTAAATGTTTTGGCTCAACAATAAATTTCAGGTTGGCCCAAATCATAGTTCAGCAGCGTCACAGAACAGAGAAGCCCGGGCTCTGCATTGCATTGTGGGATTGGACTCAGTACAGGTATGGGACCTGTTATCCAGAATGCTCAGTACCTGTGGTTTTCCGGATAATGGATCTTAACTCAATTTGGATCTTCATACCTTGTGTCTGCTAAAAAAAACATTTAAACATAAAATAAAGCCAATAGGCTGGTTTTGCTTCCAATAAGGACTCATTATATCTTAGTTGGGATCAAGTACAAGTGACTGTTTTATTATTACACAGAAAAAGGCAATCGTTTTTAAAAATGTATTTGGCCTTTCAGTAATCTGGAGCTTCCCGTATAACGGGTTTCTGGATAACGGATCTCATAAATCTGCACCTTTCCTGCCTGCAGTTTGTACTGTTATTACTTTACCGGCTCAGATTTGAAATGAAAGTTACAGGTATGGGATCCGTTATCCGGAAATCCGTTATCCAAGAAGCTCCGGATTACGGAAAGGTTGTCTCCCATAGACTCCATTTTATCCAAATAAATACATTTTTAAAAATGATTCCCTTTTTCTGTGTAATAATAAAACAGTCGCTTGTACTTGATCCCAACTAAGATATAATTAATCCTTATTGGAAGCAAAACCAGCCTATTCGGTTTATTTCATGTTTATATGATTTTCTGGTAGACTTAAGGTATGAAGATCCAAATTACAGAAAGATCCATTATCTGGAAAATCCCAGGTCCTGAGCATTCTGGATAACAGGTCCCATACCTGTACATCATGGTCTTTCTTTTGTTCCCCAGCATGAATTTTAATGGCTGGTTATTGCCCTCCTGCCCTATAAGAAGCCCTGGTGGGAACCTCCTGCACTTGCCTGGCATTTCATTGACACCAGCAGTCAGGTAGTTCTTGAACCTTTGCACATGACGTTTGCCCAAGAGATAGTGACATTTATCAACCTGAAAGGCAAACGAAGCTCCTTAATTGGTCCTGTACAAGAATGATTGGATATCTGTGCCGTTTTTTTAATGACCCCAATATCACAATGTGGCTTTAATAACAGAGCCCATAATAACAGCTCTATGATATAACAGTAATAAGTGCCCATAATGATTATCTGCCAGCGAATGCCATTAGACCATCCTCTCCACATAATAAATGTGCGGTTCCACATAATAAATCAGTGTATCACATCTGTAGGAAACACGCGGTGGTGTCTAACCGGAAGCATTTTTAGTGGTTTGGCTATTAGCTGTCAGCAGTTTTGTTACATTAGCCTGGGAATTGGATGCTCAAGGGCCCCCACGATATATGCTCAAAATGTTGCTTTTTCTGAGGGTTTTCTACAATGGGACAGTACTGGCCCTATTACTACTACTAAGACTAAGGAACAGTTAGTAAAATCACCAGTGGCGTAACCAATGTTTTGTAGGGCCTCCTAAATTTGCTCATAACCTGTACAGAGAGATAACATAAAACTGGCAGCATAGGTATTCCCTGTACTAAGCACAATTCAGCAGGAACAGTCCCTAAGTTTGCTCATAGTCTGTACAGAGAGATCCCATAAAACTATGGCAGCATAGGTATTCCCTGTACTAAGCACAATTCAGCAGGAACAGTCCCTAAGTTTGCTCATAGTCTGTACAGAGAGATCCCATAAAACCATGGCAGCATAGGTATTCCCTGTACTAAGCACAATTCAGCAGGAACAGTCCCCTAAGTTTGCTCATAGTCTGTACAGAGAGATCCCATAAAACTATGGCAGCATAGGTATTCCCTGTACTAAGCACAATTCAGCAGGAACAGTCCCTAAGTTTGCTCATAGTCTGTACAGAGAGATCCCATAAAACCATGGCAGCATAGGTATTCCCTGTACTAAGCACAATTCAGCAGGAACAGTCCCTAAGTTTGCTCATAGTCTGTACAGAGAGATCCCATAACACCATGGCAGCATAGGTATTCCCTGTACTAAGCATAATTCAGCAGGAACAGTCCCTAAGTTTGCTCATAGTCTGTACAGAGAGATCCCATAAAACTATGGCAGCATAGGTATTCCCTGTACTAAGCACAATTCAGCAGGAACAGTCCCTAAGTTTGCTCATAGTCTGTAAAGAGAGATCCCATAAAACCATGGCAGCATAGGTATTCCCTGTACTAAGCACAATTCAGCAGGAACAGTCCCCTAAGTTTGCTCATAGTCTGTACAGAGAGATCCCATAAAACTATGGCAGCATAGGTATTCCCTGTACTAAGCACAATTCAGCAGGAACAGCCCCTAAGTTTGCTCATAGTCTGTACAGAGAGATCCCATAAAACTATGGCAGCATAGGTATTCCCTGTACTAAGCACAATTCAGCAGGAACAGTCCCCTAAGTTTGCTCATAGTCTGTACAGAGAGATCCCATAAAACTATGGCAGCATAGGTATTCCCTGTACTAAGCACAATTCAGCAGGAACAGTCCCTAAGTTTGCTCATAGTCTGTACAGAGAGTTAACACAAAACATTACTGCCATAGGGACCCAGTGTTGGATTATTTCTGTGGATGGACAAAGCAATGGAACAGCCCAGACTTCTTGATTTCAGCAGCACTTGGGAAGAATAGAACATTCTCTGTGCAGCCATGACAGTTTTATTGCTTTGACAGTTAGGGGCACATTTACTTTGCTCGAGTGAAGGAATAGAATAAAAAAAACTTCTAATTTCGAATGTTTTAATTGGCTACTTCGACCTTCGACTACGACTACAACTTCGAATCGAACGATTCGAACTAAAAATCGTTCGAATATCGTATTGAATATTCGATAGTCGAAGTACTGTCTCTTTAAAAAAAACTTCGACCCCCTAGTTCGCCACCTAAAACCTACCTAGGTGCAATGTTAGCCTATGGGGAAGGTCCCCATAGGCTTTCTAACAATTTTTTGGTCGAAGAAAAATCGTTCGTTCCATGGATTGACCATATGTAAATCTGCCCTTTACTGTCGCCCTCCATCACTCTCTCTGCCTTTTGTCAAATTGCCGGGAATCTTTGCAGCCTCGCTGGATTTATCGAATAAACTCTCACCAGTTTAACATGGAAGATAAATGACGGCAGAGACTTTGGACTTCTTCTCCTCCAAACCATGTAAAATAACCTCACCGCGTCCCTCCATATGAGTCAGGAATAGGGCTTTGTACCTGAAAGGGGTTTCTCCTTTAAATTAAGTTTTAGTATGATGTAGAGAGTAGTGATGTTCTCAGACAATTTGCAATTAACTCTTAGTTTTTATTATTTGTGGTTTTTGAGTTATTTATCTTTTTATTCAGCAGCTCTCCAGTTTGCAATTTCAGCAGTCTGGTTGCTAGGGTCCAAATTCCCCTAGCAACCATGCACTGATTTGAATAAGAGACTGGAATATGAATAGGAGAGGGACTGAATAGAAAGGTGAGTAATAAAAAGTAGGAATAAAAATAAATGTGTAGCTCTAGCGAAACATTCGTTTTTTTGATGGGGTCAGTGACCCCCATTTGAAAGCTGGAAAGAGTAAGAAGAAGAAGACAAATAATGTAAATAAAGACTAAGGGGCAGATGCATCAAGGGTCGAATATCGAGGAATAATCCATCGATCGAACGATTAAATACTTCGAATCGAACGATTCAAAGGATTTTAATCCAACGATCGAAGGATTATCCTTCAATCAAAAAAACTTAGCCAAGCCTATGGGGACCTTCCCCATAGGCTAACATTTGGTTCGGTAGCTTTTAGGTGGCAAACTAGGGGGTCGAAGTTTTTTCTTAAAGAGACAGTACTTCGACTATCGAATGGTCGAATAGTCAAACGATTTTTAGTTCGAATCCTTCGATTCGAAGTCGAAGTCGTAATCGAAGGTCGAAGTAGCCCATTCGATGGTCAAAGTAGCCCAAAAAACACTTCGAAATTCAAAGTTTTTTTTACTTCGAATCCTTCACTTGAGCTTGGTGAATTGGCCCCTTAATAATGAAGACCAATTGAAAAGCTACTTAAACTTACCCATTCTATAACATACTTAGGGGCAGATTTATCAAGGGTCGAATTTCGAAATAATGGGAGTTTTTTTTGAACTCCCATAACTTTGAAATTCGAATAAAAAAAAAAGACAAAACTAAGTTTTTAACGTTGGGTGAATAGGCTGTATTCGAATCAAAGTATCTGCGCCAAAAAACGTTTTCAAAGTCCACCAAATGACTCGAGATGGGTTCAAGGAGGTCCCCCATAAGCTAAAACAGCAATTCGGCGGGTTTTAAATGACGAATGGTCAAAGGCGAAGTTTTAAAGAGACAGTACATGATAAATTTTGATTTTTTTCAAAATTCGATAATTCGAAATTCGAATATTTTTATTTTGAATTTTCACTTCGACCCTTGATAAATATGCCCCTTAAAGTTAACTTTAAGGTGAACTGTCCCTTTAATGGTAAATACAAAGCATGGCTGCCGTTTGCACAGGAGTCTGTTAATTAATAGGCAGAGGAGAGGAATTTCCGATGGAAATATGCGGTGCCCCGTGGTGCCGTTACAAGATAAATCAGAGGATATTGTGATAGGAGGGCAGAGTGTGCCAGCAGTTCCCATTCACCTCTCTGTCTCGCCACATCAAAGATATTCCTTCAATGTTCTATATAAAGTGATGCTGAATTATTTATCGTATAAGATACGCCCGGAGCCGGCAATCAGCAGCCGGGAAACCAGTGTCAGGTATATCTGTATAACAGGCTCCGCTGATACACGACCCTCAGAAAACTTCATTTTGTACCTGAAAGGGGCCCCCGAGGCTTCTCCTGAAAGGAGAAGGAAAGGCTAAAACTAAGTAAGCCTTATCAGAAAGGTCCACCTAAATATATCAGTAAACCCTCAAAGTAATGCTGCTCTGTCAAAAGAAACGCCTAATTTCTTTCCTTCTATTGTGTACTCATGGGCTTCTGTATCAGACTTCCTGCCTTCAGTTTAAACCTCATTGCCCCGGGCGTGAGCATGCTCAGTTTGCACCTCTTCCCCCCTTTCCTTCTCTGCTGTAATCTTAGCCCAGAGCTGAGCAGGGAGAGATTCAGGCAGGAAGTGATGTCACACCAAGCTAATACAGTAGCTTCTATCCTAAACAAACAGAACTTCTAGATCTTTTTACACAGGTTTGACAAAACATTCTACAGAATTAATATAGCATTCTAGCTTGCACTATTGCAGCTTATCTACTGGCAATAAAATGTCTCCGTAGCTTTCCTTCTCCTTTAAGGCTGTAAGGACCCTTGTCAAAAATGTGCAGGAACCTACAGCAGGGGTGTCCAAACTTTTGGCTTCCCTGGGCCACATTGGAAAAAGAAACATTGTCTGGGGCCACACATGAAATACACAAACACTTTTGATTTGTGAAAGTTAAGAAAATACACAGAAAAGAACTACAATACCAGTTGGATAACCAGTTGGAGTTATACACTGGAATCGGGGACACCTGGATATTAAATAGACATTATATTACTATGACGTTTACACGGGAATAGTGATGGGCGAATTTATTCCCAAGGTGCGAATTCACCATGAATTCCAGCGATTTTGCAAAACCGCAGTGAAAATTCGCCAGCGTCAAAAAAAATGGACACCGGCGTCCGTTCTTTTGGACGCCGGAGCATTTTTGACAGCAAATTTGCGCCAGCGTTAAAAAAAACGGATGCCGGCGTCAAAAACTAGACGCCGTTTCGCGAAATTTTCGACATTTCACAAATTTCACGGGATATTTGCTCATTTTTCGGCAAAGCAAAACGCCCCATCACTACTCGGTAACTGAGCATTTCAAGCTGGGCCGCAATCATATCCATCCTGGGCCGCATGTGGCCCTCAGGCCGCAGATTGGACACCCCTGACCTACAACATCCGCGAACGACAAGTCCTTTGGCTGAATGTGAATTTTGTGCTGCAAATAAAAGAATTCATTGGTACAGGTATGGGACCTGTTATCCAGAATGCTTGGGACCTGGAGTTTTCCTGATATGGGGTCTTTCCGTAATTTAGACCTTCATACGTTAACAGTCAAGGCACACGCTCAGATTCAGGGGAGATTAGTCAACGGGCTACAAATCTCCTCTTATTCGGGGGCGATAATCTCCCCAAAATGCCTCCTGCGGGCTAGAATGTAAATCGCCAGCAGGAGGCAGTTCGGAGAGATTAGTCGCCCCAAAGAAGAGGAGATTTTTCGCCGGGCGACTAATCTCCCCGCATCTGAGCATGTGCCCTGACCCTAAGGGGCCCATTCACTAAGCTCGAGTGAAGGATTCGAATGAAAAATACTTCGAATTTCGAAGTATTTTTTGGGTACTTCGACCATCGAATTGGTTAAATTCGTTCGAATTCGAACGAAATCGAACGAATCGAAGTAAAAATCGTTCGACTATTCGACCATTCGATAGTCGAAGTACTTTCCCTTTAAAAAAAACTTCGACCCCCTACTTCGGCAGGTAAAACCTACCGAAGTCAATGTTAGCCTATGGGGAAGGTCCCCATAGGCTTGCCTGTGATTTTTTGATCGAAGGATTTTCCTTCGATCGTTGGATTAAAATCCTTCGAATCGATCGATCACAGGATTAGCGCTAAATCCTTCGACTTCGATATTCGAAGTCGAAGGATTTCAATTCGAGGGTCGAATTTCGAAGTATTTTTAACTTCGAAATTCGACCCTTAATGAATCTGCCCCTAAGTCTACTAGAAAATCATATAAACATGAAATAAAGCCAATAGGCTGGTTTTGCCTCCAATAAGGATTAATTATTTATAATTATTAATTGGACACAAGTATAATCACAATAGACTCGGTTTAACATGTTGACTGTATCTCCATGTTTAATGGCTCCATGTCACCTCAGCGATTTGTTTATCGATCCCTTTCATGCTGAGATCAACTTCCCCCAAGGATCTGTCAGAGGAGATAGAAGGGGGGGATTTTAATTAAACTGCCGATGGTTGATCCCGTTATAGTTACACACAATTATTGGTTTGTTTAGACAATGATGTACTTGTACTTTCTATGGAAAGATATTTCCTACTTGTAAATTGGGTTTGGAGTGCATTTATTTTCTCTTAGACGGTTAAAGGTACCTGTTGTCTCGATTTTACAGTTTTCTCAATTTCCATATATACAATATATATCCTAAAATATATACAATTTTCATAAAGTAATATTTGAGAAATACAGGGACATTGGTTGGGCACAAGAATTGGCAATGCATGTATCATACAATGTGTTGATGGGTTATTATTCCCAGTACAGGTATGAGTGAACATTGTTTTTGTAGGTTACCCCCCCTCCCCCATTTGAAAGGACAGAGTCAGAAGAAGAAGGCAAATCATTTGAAAATTATAAAAAAGAAAAAAGTGAAGAGAGACAGAGAGGGATAGAAAAAGAGAATGATAAAGAGAGAGAAAATTGGGAAGGTGAGCAGAAACTTTGACCCTGGGATGGCAGTGGATGTGATCTATTTGCTTCATTAGCACTCAGATGGTTAGTGGCTGAATTAAGGAATATTGACCTGGAGAAAACACATTTGTACTTGAATAGAGAACTGGCTGACAGATAGATGCCACATTGGTATATTTCTCAAAGAGGGAAGTTAGAGATAACCACAGTCATCTATGGGATTTTTAAAGAAGTATTTATCAAAGGGTGAAGTTTCACACTTTGATAGATACGCCTATACAAATCTCATAGAAATGAATGGAGAGAAGTGGTACTTCACTCTTCTTCTTCACTTCACTTTACCCTAAAGAGTGGTGTTAAATAGAATATTTTCTAATTGGACCAGTGTCGTTAGTGGAGTACCACAGGGCTCTGTCCTTTTCTGTTTAACTTGTTTATTAATGACCTGGAGGTGGGCACTTAAAGTGACATTTCTGATGACTAAATTGTGCAGAAGTGAAAAAAAAAAATAAATAAAAAATATATATATATATATATATATATATATATATATATACAGGTATGGGGCCCACTATCCGGAAACCCATTATTCAGAAAGCTCTGAATTACTGAAAGGCTGTCTCCCATACACTCCATTTTATCCAAATAATCCAAGTTGTTAAAAATATATTTCCTTTTTCTCTATAATAATAAAACAGTAACTTGTACTTGATCCCAACTAAGATATAATTAATCCTTATTGGAAGCAAAACCAGCCTATTGGGTTTATTTCATATTTTTATGATTTACTATTAGACTTAAGGTATGAAGATCCAAATTATGGAAAGATCCGTTATCTGCAAAACACAAGGTCCTGAGCATTCTGGATAACAGGTCCCATACCTGTATAAATGTATATACAGTATAAAGAGAGAGAAAATGATATATATATATATATATAAAGAGAGAATGATAGAGAAAATGATATATATATATTTATATAGAGGGAGAGAGAGATAATGATACGGAGAATGATGAATGCTGTGAGTATATTTATACAAACAATAAAAATTTGTACTTTTTAAGCGCAAATTTAAAAAATAGGACCCCGACATGACAAAAAGCCGCACTTCAGAAGCCTCAGTTCATTTGTGAGATGGGTAACGGCGCTGCTTATTTGGAGATGCACAGATTTCATTATTTCTGTTTAAATGTAAATGGTTTCTCTGAATAGGAAGATGGGCCAACACAGATGAGAGAAATGTGAACTGATTAACTTGATAATAAAGAGAGGAGGCAGAAGAATGCTGAACGGCAATCACTACTGTGCCAATTGATTGCCGAGGCTTTGGCACACGCGGGGCACAGAGTAAGGCAACTTTATGTGAAATCTATAGACAAATATTAAATATGCAGACTTACACTCCAGATGTCACCAGGATACACAGTAGTGTAAATGCGGCTCTAAATTTGTTTTTAATGCCCCAGAATACACAGCAGTATAAATGCAGCGCTAAACCCATTTCTATGTCCCCAGAATAGTTTGCAGTCTATATGAAGCACCCACTTCATGGGGCCGATTCACTATGGGTCGAATATCGAGGGTTAATTAACACTCGATATTCGACTAGGAATTAAAATCCTTCGACTTCGAATATCGAAGTCGAAGGATTTAGCGCAGATAGTACGATCGAACGATTCGAAGGATTTTAATCCAACGATCGAAGGAATATCCTTTGATCAAAAAAAGTTAGCCAAGCCTTTGGGGACCTTCCCCATAGGCTAACATTGAGTTCGGTGGGTTTTAGATGGCGAACTAGGGGGTCAAAGTTTTTTTTAAAGAGACAGTACTTCGACTATCTAATGGTCGAATAGTCGAACGATTTTTACTTCGAATCCTTCGATAGTCGTACTCGAAGGTCGAAGTAGCCCATTCGATGGTCGAAGTAGCCCAAAAAAACTTCGAAATTCAAAGTTTTTTACTAGAGTGAATCCTTCACTTGAAGTTAGTGAATCGGCCCCTACATGTCCCCAAAACATATAGAAGTATCAATGCGTATGTGATGCCACCAGAACATATATAAAGCTAATATATTAGCAATTGGCTGGCGCTGGGCTTGCTGCTATATCTACAATTAGTTGGCATGTGCTTCTACTTTTACAGTTGAAGTCAAGTAGCGTTTGTATCTGAATTTGTATCTAGAATGTCAGCTGTTGGGCTTCTTGGCCAATTCTCTGACAGTGTCTTAACAGTCTCGTGTCTATAATTGATGGGCGAATTTATTCGGCAGGCGCTAATTCTATGCGAATTTGCGCGATTTGCCGCCGACAAAAAAAACGGACAAAAACGGACGCTGGCGTCAAAAACGAGACGCCGGCGCCATTTTGCGAATTCGCCCATAACTAGTGTCTATCACACCTAGTTATGACATGCCATCTATCATCTATCCATCATCTATCTGTCATCTCTCTCTTCTCTCTCTCTTTGGGGTAAATTTATCAAAGAGTGAAGTTCCGCCACTAGAGTGAAATTCCGCAGCTTACAATTCATTTCTATGGGATTTTGAAAGGCGTATTTATCAATGGGTGAAAGTGAAAGTTTGATAAATACGCCTTTAAAAATCCCATAGAAATGAATGGAAAGTGGCGGAATTTCACTCTAGTGGCGGAACTTCACTATTAACTTCACTCTTTGATAAATATACCCCATAGGGGCAAATTCACTAAGCGCCGAAGCGCCGAACACTAGCGTTAATTCGCTAGAGTTGGGCATTTTCGTTACTTCGCAAATTCACTAACGAACGCTGGCGTAGATTCGCTAGTGTTACTTCGCACCCTTACGCCTGGCGAATTTTTGCTACGGACGTAACTACGCAAATTCACTAACATGCGCATTGTTCTGAACGTTACCTTTTACGCTAGACTTCCTTCGCCACCTCAGACCAGGCGAAGCGCAATAGAGTAGATAGGGATTGCTTCAAAAATAGTTAAAAATTTTTCTAAGTCCCAAAA
This sequence comes from Xenopus laevis, assembly GCF_017654675.1. Taxonomy (NCBI): domain Eukaryota; kingdom Metazoa; phylum Chordata; class Amphibia; order Anura; family Pipidae; genus Xenopus; species Xenopus laevis. Next base: position 6,124,867 of record NC_054384.1, read on the forward strand.
AACGCTGGCGTGTTTTCTCTTCTGATAGGCTGAAAAAGATCGAAATTTTTTTTGGGGCTCCCCTCCTTCCCCCCTACATTTCCTGACTCATGGCAACTTAACTATACAGTGGGCACATGTGTAGGGCAAAATAAATTTTTTATTTGATATTTTGAAGGTTTTCTTGGCATTTGTAGTGCTGCTACGTATTCCTCCATTGAAATTTGAATTTGGCGCCATATGCAAATTAGCCTTCGCTAGCGTAACTTCGCTTCACTTAGCGAATCAACGCTAGCGCAACTTCGCAATCTTACGCTACCCCTGTGTGCAACTTCGGATTTTAGTGAATTTGCGGTGCGCTGGCGAAGTGTGGCGAAGTGCGGCGAAGCACGGCGAAGTTGCGCCTGGCGCAACTACGAATGTTAGTGAATTTGCCCCTTAGTCTCTATCTATCATCATTAGTGATGGGGCAAGCTGACGCCGACAATTCCGACACCGTCGACAATTTTGATGCTGGCGACAATGGAACGCACGCCCATCGACTTTATTGCAATTGGACAAAACAGGCGCACGTCAAAATGACAATTCTGACACCCTTGAATTGACACCGGAGTCAAAATTCTAGTTTCGCAATTTTTTTGCCATTTCGAAAATTTCTCGGGAAATTCACGCATTTTCCGGTGAAGCAAAACGGGACAAATTCGCTCATCATTAATCATCATCTCTCATGTTCCATTAAAACAACACAGTAACAGTCGGCTCTGCTCCAGCCCCAAGCTGCCAGTTGTCCCAATGACTTGCACTCGTCTGTGCTTTTCCTTCTTTATAGCTCTGTTAATCACAGATATTTTGCAAGATTACTTCCCCTTTAAAGAAATGGAAGCCTTTGTTTCAGTATGCTCATCTTTTATTTAAAATGGATAATAAACGTGAACTATATTTGTACCAACTTCCAAGTGCTTGTCAGAAGCCGCCTCGTAATTCCAGCAGATCTCGTCTCTTTACATACTTAATAGACATATAGCTGACAGTTGCATAAACAATTAAAGCAGCCTATTGCATCTAATTACAGCAGAGGCCTGCGGTTAGACTGATGCCTCCAGGACAGGCGTCTGATAGAATCGGCTGAAACATAGATATTTTCCAGCTGAGCGACTGCAGCTCCCCATCAACGAGGTCCGGCAAATGCAAAGTGAAGATCAGAACAATTTCTCTTAAAACTCGTGCAGTTGAATAAAAGAGTCGGCTCTCGCTGGATTCAGAGAAGCTCTAAAAATTTTGTCCTTAGTTTCTGCTCCTGGTTCTTGAAACAGTCGGTCCTCTGCCTGGAAAGTTCATCTGCGGTTTCAAGAGTCAGAACCAGCTGTGCAGAGACAGGCTAATGCTGATGTATTTTCTAGCAGATATATTTACAAATTGAGGGGCAGATTCACTAACTTCGAGTGAAGGATTTGAAGTAAAAAAACTTCGAATTTTTGTGCTCCTCGACTATCGAATTGGCGTAAATTTGCCTGAGTAGAATGATTCGAATAGATCGAGCGCAAAAACGCTGCGACTATTCGCCATTCGATATTCAAAGTACTGGATAGAGCGCAAAAACGCTACGACTATTCGCCCATTTGATAGTCGAAGTACTGTCTCTTTTAATACTTCGACTGCCTACTTCGCCACCTAAAACCTACCGAATTGCTTTAAAAGCCTATGGGCTTGTTTTCCAAGTTTTTGATCGAATAAAAAGGCATTTGATCGAATGAAAATCCTTCGAGCGAATATTCGATCGAGCGCCTATTCGCCTGGCAATTCGACTATTCACCAGCGCGTAAATTCGCCCGAATTGCCTATTTGATGCTATTCGATTCTATTCCCCAGTCGAATTTCGAGGGATTTAACCCCTCGAAATTCGACCTTTGATGAATTTGCCCCTAACTCTATATAGGGGCCAATTCACAAAGGGTCGAATATCGAGGGTTAATTAACCCTCGATATTCGACTGGGAATTAAAATCCTTCGCCTTAGAATATCGAAGTCGAAGGATTTTAGCGCAAATAGTGCGATCGAACAATCGAATGATTATTCCTTCGATCGAACGATAAAATCCTTCGAATCGAACGATTCGAAGGATTTTAACCCAACGATCGAAGGAATATCCTTCGATCAAAAAAACTTAGGAAAGCCTATGGGGACCTTCCCCATAGGCTAACATTGAGTTCGGTAGCTTTTAGGGGTCGAAGTTTTTTCTTAAAGAGACAGTACTTCGACTATCGAATGGTCGAATAGTCGAACGATAGTGGAACGATTTTTAGTTCGAATAGTTCGATTCGAAGTCGTAGTCGTAGTCATAGTAGCCCATTCGATGGTCGAAGTAGCCCAAAAAACACTTCGAAATTCGAAGTTTTTTTACTTCGAATCCTTCACTCGAAGTTAGTGAATCTGCCCCAAAAGGTGTATTGGAAATTTGCCTAAAATTACATTTTCGGAGATGGGGTGATTTGCATTTGTTGCACTTGCCTGTAGTACATCTCGGATGCTTTTTTCAACATACTAGGGGGAAATGCTGCCGCCTTTATTGGCATTTCAGCTGCCAACATGTTTAATGGATTGAATAAAATCTGATGATTACGTTGGAAAGCCTCGACTGACAGCCTTAATAGTTGCATTAAGAAAACTCTATGAAATAAGGACACCCTGCGAGTCCTTTATGGCTCAGTTGCCTAAGTGGCAGCTGGACACAGTGGTCGTTGCATTGGGGAAAATGACAGAGAGGGACGGAGTGCAGTTTGGCAGACCAAATGTCCTATTTATGCCCTTTCTGAAGGAATATAAATAAATAAAGATTTATTGTTGTTTAATGGGTTGGGAAAAATTTCAGTCACCAAGGAGAAAACGTAAAGGAGAACTAAAGTCTAAAAATAAAATATTGTATAGTGCAGTGGTGGCTTTTTTTGGGGGTGAGGAAGGGGTTTAAGTGTCACCCTGAAGTTATCATATAGAAGGCGGAGGGAGCTTTAGCACTAAAGGAGGAGCAGTATTTCAGTACTTAGGATGGGCAGCATGAGGAGTAATCGAGTATGATAACATTGTAGGTCCAGATCAGAAGTCCGCAACCTTTTTTACCCATGAGCATCATTCAGAAGTATAAAAAGTTGGGGAGCAACACAACCATTAAATGTGTTCCTGGGGGTACCAAAAAAAAGGCTGGGATTGGTCATTTAGTAGCCCCTATGTGGACTGGCAGCCTACAGGAGGTTCTGTTTGGCAATATACCTGGTTTTTATGCAAAATAAGCACCTGCTTTGAGTCCATTTGGAGCAACATCCAAGAGGTTGGTGAGAAACATGTTGCTCACAAGCTACTGGTCGGGGATCACTGGTCTAGACCAAAGTACCAAACTATATGGGCAATGGCACATGGGGAAATTGCAACATTTTGCCGTCTGCATGATTTTAAGCTTGGTGGATGAGTGGCAAAACACTGCCTTTTTCATTCACCAGGGGCCATGGAGGTCAGGTCCTCCAGTTGGCCAATGGGCCTCCACTAAGTCAGACTGGGGTAGCTGGGGTTCAAGCAGGTACCCGATTCAAGGGCTCACCACCCGGCCACTGTTCCCTTTCTGTTGGCCCCTGACCCTGCTCCAGTTCTGCCTCATTTCATCAGGCCATATGGAACACCAGGAATAAAAAATTAAATATGAACGTGTCCCACTGCGGAAAGCACAGGAATGTTTGATTTTACTCAAATCTTTCCAAAGTTGTTGCTGGTGACTGGCTTGCAGGGGCCAACAGGATTGAAGCCCTCAGTAAAAAAATTTCTGTATCCCGGTAGACCAGACCATCCCTGGGTCTCCAGGACGCTACTGCTCATGGTAGGAGAGAATGCACTTGTGGGTCAGGCAATAAACACTTGAAAATATGATGGCAAGGGATAGGTATTGCCCCATGTGCCATTGCCATGATAATTCTGATCCCTTTCCCTTGGATATGATGGCCACTCTTGGTTGCAGATGAGCAGACCTTTGCATGGCCACAAGCATGGAAGGACAACCATTAGGTTGGTCTGGAACTTATAGCAGCCACACATATGGCCAGGTTAAGCATATGAGCTGTCTGTTGGGATATCACAGCTTTAGGAACTGATGGGTTGGAAGTGAAGGCTGGCACTTGGTCTCTGTACTCAATGCCTGTTGCTGGCACCATGATCAGACTGGCAGTTCTGTTGGGGTAAGTGTTATACAGTAAGCGGCGTGTGAAGCTTAAACCATTATTGAAAAGCACAGTTTTCTCCTTAATGAACCGAGAGAGACGGGCAAGAGCAGAACATGTGCCCAGAGCGAATCCTCACAACAGCTATTAAGCAATATTGCACAAAACACGTATATTTGTTACCAAGAAACTGTGAAAATTAGTTTATGGCATAATTAAGAAGCAGCTTATTGTTTTACATATGCAGATCGTTAGTTTCCAGCTAGCTTTCTTTATTACATTTCTCCTTTATTTTCTGCACACATTAAAACACCTCCGGCTGTGTTGTGCAATGCACAGTCAGGGATTTTTAAAGGGCAACTAAGGCACTAGTGTTTTATGAAGAGAGTTGTAGTTTAACATCAGCTGCAGCTCATGCATAATGCCCTGTATAGATATGCACTGTCCAAAGCCAGGTACAATATATTAGCACGGAGCAGCCCTAACACCACAGTGCTGATGTATATACCAGTAACCCCCCCAGTGCTTTTCAGGGGTTTTTGGGAATTATAGCTGTAAAAAGCCCAGTATATGCCTGTTATATGGCTTTCAGCTTTATTAATGTAATATCTAAAGACGCCATCTGGGGATTTTAACTCTGCCATTAGTCTTGCTGTTATTATTTTCACTTCCGAAATGAGAAAGCATTCCTTTGCTAATGAGAGGCGACAGGGCTTCCAATGGAATATACACATAATCAAATGCTGCAGGTTATTGGGGGAAGAAGATAATTATAGAAAGGGCTAAATGGGCTGAAGAAATACATGGTAGCAGTATTTAGTAGATCTAGCCCAAAGTGAGATCAACTGACAGTTATGACCAGGCACTAGCTGCACATACAGTGTTGGATACACATATGGGCGACTTTCTTTACTTTGTTGCTTTATATCCCAGGGGCTACAGGGTGGGAGATGGGGATTGGGGAAAGGGAAATATATAAGGCTGGAGAACAAAGCCAAATTGGAAATATGTGAAATGTACCTGGGGGGAAGCAGCAGGTAATACCTGTGAAGCCCATGGAGAAAAAGTCTGCTGCTGTGTATGAAAGAGAGAGGAATCATAAAGCAGAGACAGGGAACAGGTAACTGACTCAGCCGCCTTTTGTGTGTTATACAGAATAACAAGCGAAGCCCACAGGTACCGGCTGAATAATAACAGTCTTTCTGCTTTCAGGGTTTTACATCTGGAGTTAAATCATTTCAGAAACCAATGCTGGGTTTTCTTCTACTCCAGACTGTAGGTGCTAAATGCAGCCTCACTGTAGCATCAGGACTGGCTCTGATCAATTCAGTAAGGTGCCACACTCACACAGGATCGCCTTTTGCAGCGTCGGGTGCACAGCTGTATTCCTCTCTGCCCGAGGAGAAATTCCAACGAAAAACAATAATTCCAGCAGCACTCCGATGTGTGAATCAAAGGTTATTTATTTATGCCATTAGCAGAGCGACGTTTCGGGCTATTCCAGCCCTTTATCAAGGACTTTATCAGGACTGGCTCTGTTTACTAATGGGGAAGCTAAAGCATGGGAGAGGCAATAGTGTAATTAATAGGGTTACACTCTCTTACAATCTCATGTTTGTATGGGAGTTTAGTTGGAAGTCTGTCCATTCTCCTCTCTTACTCTCAGTGCTATTACGTTCCCTGTGACTGCACTTAAACTATTTGGGACTCACATCTCTTCCTTGACATGAGCCGGGAATCATTGCAATTTGCATACAAACTTGAGAAAGGCGGCAAGTAATGAATGCAGAAAGGAAAGGACTTGTTATCTGCCGTTCATTATTAATCATAGAATCTGAGATAATAATTTAATAAACCAGCAGGGAGTCTGAAAGGCAGTCGATTAGCAAAGCTTTGGATCAGTCGAAGGGTAAACAGAAACTTCTTCATTAAGTCGAGTGAGTTATTGTGCAAAGTGCGCAAGGGAATATGGGCCAAGATAAACCCTCTGTGCCATACAAAGTATTTTATATAAATAATATATTTGCAGAAGAATTAGCAACCATTATCCTTAGCACAATAATCCACTTGCATGTGTTGTGCCAATTGTATGCCATATGAGATGAATGGTCTGAACCAGTCATACAAATTGTCTAGAATAGTCTATTGATCCATTAATATGATTGGTATAGACTAGTGATGTGCAGGTCAACAAACTGCCAAGCCGCACCCAACCTTAACCCACCCTCTTCCAACCTTAACCCACCCTCTTCCAACCCTCGTCCTCATCGGCACCTCTGCGGGAAGGATCTAGGGGTCTTTGTAGATAACAAGTTGTCTAATTCTGGGCAGTGTCATTCTGTGGCTACTAAAGCAAATAAAGTTCTTGTATAAAAAAGGGCATTAACTCAAGGGATGAAAACATAATTATGCCTCTTTATAGGTCCCTGGTAAGGCCTCATCTGGAGTATGGGGGCAGTTTTGGACTCCAGTCCTTAAGAGGGATATAAATGAGCTGGAGAGAGTGCAGAGACTAAGTGCAACTAAACTGGTTAGAGGGAGGGAAGAGTTAAATTATGAGGGAGACTGACAAGGTTGGGGTTGTTTTCTCTGGAAAAAAGGCGCTTGTATGGATGCTGGGTTTTCATTTGAAGGGGTTGAACTTGATGGACTTTGTCTTTTTTCAACCCAATTTAACTATGTAACTATGTAACTAACCCACCATCTTCCAACCATAACCCACCTTCTTCCAACCCTAACCCACCATCTTCCAACCCTCACCCACCCTATAGGTTTTGGCCAAGCCTGCACATCATTAATGTAGGCTGATACAGTCCATTTATATGAAGGGTAAGTCAGGTTGTACCAATACTGTAGACTTTAGCAAATTTGCCTTCTTAAGGGCTGACTGAGTCAAAACTGCCCGCTCGGTTTTTCAAATCTGGTAATCTGTACAGGACTCTCCATGAATGACTTGGTGATCAGCCAGTCGTCCCCTGACCTCACCTGCCGGCCCCTAATGTCACCCACTTGCCCCCTGACCTCATCACCTTATCTGGGGTTATCAAGGAAGGAAGGTGGCAACACTAGACTGGTCTCTTTTTACTTATGGCCGATCCATTTGGACAGTTAATGCAGTTCTTGCTGAACAAAGGAAGCCTGAATAAAACAGAATGACATTTAAAAAGGAAGAGGATCTTGTCTTTCAGCAACTTTAAAGGGAAACTTATGAAATAAAAGCAGCTTTTCCATCTGTAAATGCAAATGCAGTTGAAGGCAGCATTTGTTCTCTTTAAACCACGTAACAGAAACCACATCATTTTTAATCCATGAATGAACCATGTTGGAAAGTTGCATAGAATTAATTTTTCTTTTGGAAGAAGTTCTCCTTTAATATTTTCAATTATGCTTAAAAAAAAATCATCATTTAGAATCTTAACTCTCCATCACATTTTCTATTTATTCGCCAATATTCTCAATACCCTTAGGATAAATCCACATCCCCAAGGAGAGGAAGCCTTGTAGCTCCACTCACACATTGCCTGAGCAGCTGTTTATTCCTGTCCTATTGACAGCGCTGCGGTTGGTCTGTGCTTAAAATAACTCTCTGTTTATTTATCTGCACTATAAGTATCAGAGTTTGCTAATATTTGCCTAATTATGTGATTACTGCCTTCAGCATTCATCCCATTTAACCATTTAGGTTCCTCTTTGGAACATGCTCTTTAATATCAACAGATTTTTTAAAAAAAATATATATTCATTTTACAGTTGTGTTGTCAGATCTTGTGAGTAGGGCTCTATGATCCCATTTTAATTCTGCTCTAAATATCTCAATATCTCTCTAAATATCACCTCTAAATATTAAGCACGAATGTTATAACTCATATCTATGAATAAATGATCTCAGAATTGTTTTTTGAGCTTGGGAATGGTATAAACAACAGATGCCCAGACTTGAGGGTCTATATAACTATACTACCACCCAGTTCTCAAGTAGTGATGGGCGAATTTATTCCCAGGCACGAATTTGCGGCAAATTTGCGCGATTCGGCCCAAGCGAATAAATTAGCGAAACGCCTGCAAAAATTCGCCGGCGTCAATTTTTTTTTCCGCTGGCGTCAGAAAAAAACGGGCGCTGGCTTCAAAAACGGGCGCCAGCATCAAAAACGAGACGGCGGCGCCGTTTCGCAAATTTTTCGCAGTTTCGCGAATTTCCCACGAATCACTATTCTTAAGTCATTCAAAAAAAATATGTGAACTAGTAAAAACGAGTGCATTTTGTCCAATGTGCTGGGTAGGCTCACCGGCTCACGATCTACTGATAGATCCTGTTCTATCTTTTGGCATAAGTACTATCAGGCATAAGTACTTGAATAATGTAATTGTAAATCAAAAGTGAAATATCATACCTCCCAACAGTCCTATTTTCAGTGGTACAGTCCCACTTTTGACAGCTCAATCCGCAGTCCCGCGTTTTTACTGAAAAGTCCAACTTTCTCTGCACTGAGCAGCCAGAAAAAGAACCTACAATGATACTTTGTAACAATTTTGAGATAAGCAAATAAGTAATTGTAGCAATTTAGATAAGGAGGTCCCTTGGGAAAAGTTAGACTCACAGCTTAAAGGGCAATTCACCTACATTAGCAAAACCATAATAACACCGAAATAGGCGTGGTCAAAACTTTTCGCTAAGCTACATGCCAAATGTTTTTGTCCCTCTTTTTATTTCCAAAATGTTGGGAGGTATGAAATATTAGTTTGAGAAATGAATATTATATTATTGCGGTATCTTTTTAAACTGCCTAAAGGCTCAGTGACTGGTAAGTGCAGATACAAATGGGAAAAATCTGCTTTCTTGTTCCATTTAACTAGGTCACATTTTAGTTTACCTTTAATTGTGTGTTTGAAAGCGACAAAACTTCGGTTCCGAGGTCACATTCTATAACTGTCTATAACTGTCTGTTTTCGCTCTCTTTATGCGCTAATTACATGCCGACTGCAGCATTATTCTGCCTCGTCTAATAGCCCGGTTCTTATTAATAACAGGAAATGTTTTCTTTCTCAGCCATTAACCTGATTGCAGCCCAAGAGAAAAACCTGCGTTATTTTCATGTTGCATTAGAACAGGTCGTACTTTAAAGGCTGACGTTTGGAAATGTTTTACGTGACACCATCACATTATTATTCTTATTATTTTAAGATAAATAAAATGTTGGCCATTATTGTATTTAATAATTAAAGCGATCCTGTCATCGGAAAACATGTTTTTTTCAAAACACATCAGTTAATAGTGCTACTCCAGCAGAATTCTGCACTGAAATCCATTTCTCAAAAGAGCAAACAGATTTTTTTATATTCAATTTTGAAATCTGACATGGGGCTAGGCATATTGTCAATTTCCCAGCTGCCCCTGGTCATGTGACTTGTGCCTGCACTTTAGCAGAGAAATGCTTTCTGGCAGGCTGCTGTTTTTCCTTCTCAATGTAACTGAATGTGTCTCAGTGGGACATGGGTTTTTACTATTGAGTGTTGTTCTTAGATCTACCAGGCAGCTGTTATCTTGTGTTAGGGAGCTGCTATCTGGTTACCTTCCCATTGTTCTTTTGTTTGGCTGCTGGGGGGGAAAAGGGAGGGGGTGATATCACTCCAACTTGCAGTACAGCAGTAAAGAGTGATTGAAGTTTATTAGAGCACAAGTCACATGACTGGGGCAGCTGGGAAATTGACAATATGTCTAGCCCCATGTCAGATTTCAAAATTGAATATAAAAAAAATCTGTTTGCTCTTTTGAGAAATGGATTTCAGTGCAGAATTCTGCTGGAGCAGCACTATTAACTGATTCATTTTGAAAACATTTTTTTTTCCCATGACAGTATCCCTTTAAGAATTAAATAATAATTAAAAGCTTATTTTTAACTTCTCTGGAACTTCAGCTCATTTATGAAACTGAGGCAAGGTGCAACAAAAGTGGGTGCAAAGCTCCAGGATTTTTGCACTATGGTAGAATTACGGGGTTCAAAAGACAGCATTTTTGGAGTCATTAGAGCGTTAGCACCTTATCAATTGTAAATGAGGCCCCGTGTTGCTTAATATTTTAGCTGAATTGCTTTGCGCTTTCCAGTAGTCAGTGCTGTGATGCATTAGCAAGGTATGGGCTGGGTTGTAGGAGGGTGGGCTCCAGATAAATGTTGACATATAGACAAGCTGGTCCTCCTAGAACCCACCAAAGAACCCAACATCTAAGCTCACTCTCACAGCAGTTAGCTAAAGATAGTGCTAAGTGTTACAGCTTATGGTAGAAATAAGAAGGGGCTAATGAGAACTGTCCTAGAGAAGGGTCTGGACCCACTGGGAGCTTTCTGGTCTTCTGGCAGGCCCGTCTGACCCCGGGCAAGATTCACAATTTTGCATTGTCTACTCTACTGTTCATGGCCATGGCTTCATTGTAGACCATGGACAGCCTAAAACAGCTGAAGCTCCACTTGCACTGGATTCCTGACCATCTGCAGTTATTTGCGGTATCTCCCTAATCCCTTGACTTTATTTTTTACTACTGGACGACAGATTATATGTATTTTTTCCACTTCTCTCGTTTGAGCGGTTTCCCGGGGAGCCTGGCAGAGTTTGAGCCAAGACATAAAATTGCTAATAAATTCCTGGTAATTGACTCAGGAAAAAGGTTTGATGTTGAAAGTGCAGACGTTCAGATGGTTATTTACGAGCCGGCCGTTGGCCAACAGATCAGAGGAGGCTTTTATAAGCATTTTCCGGAGATTTACCAGCAGCTTTTCAGGATAAGAAAATAGTTGCAGAGTGGATATCGCTACAGGTACCTGGGGTCCTCAGCCTGTTACGTCTTCCTTCACTTCCCATAAGATATCCCTGCTCCTTACCTGCAGTCCATGTTATGTGATTTTCTCCCTTGGTTGCCATTGCATTGACATTAGAAGAAACAATAGAATTCTACTGACGAATCAGCACTGATAGTGGCTGATGTTCAAAGGCACCCAATCAAAAATTTCTGGCCAGCCGACCCATATCCAAGTCTTCTGCCGATATTAGTTGGCTCATCTCCAGCCATAAATGCACCTTTTGCACCAAAATTATCGTACAAAATTATCCGTGCGTCTATGGCCACCCAAGTTTCTTGGTTAAGATCCCTTTTAAGTATTTCAGTTAAGTGAATTCTCCATTTTATAGCATGTTAGGGGCATATTTATCAAGGGTCGAATTTCGAATTGAAAATACTTTGAAATTTGAATTCAAAAAGACCAACCAAAATTAAGTCGAATTTTTTTTTGGGTCAAATAGGTCCGCTTTCGATCGAATAGGTCCGTATTCGGCCGAATTAGAATCGTTCGAATCAAAGTGCATACGATCGAATTTGATTCGAAGTTTTTCCCCAAAAAAACTTTGATTTTTCAAAGTCCACCAATTGACTCCAAATAGGTTCTAGGAGGTCCCCCATAGGCTAAAACTGCAATTCAGCAGGTTTTAGATGGCGAATGGTCGAAGTCGAATTTTTAAAGAGACAGTACATGATAAATTTCAATATTCAATTTTTTTTCTATTCCCTAGTCGAAATACACAAAAAATAGCTCAAAATTCGAAAATCCACCTCGACCTTTGATAAATCTGCCCCTCAGTGTCCCTTTGACTGTATTCGGTCGTCTTCTTTTATTTGGGGTTACTGTCTTTTAATTTATAAGCTGACTTCCACTTTAATCCACTGAGAGCCATCAATATTCACAGCCTGCTGAGCACTTAATAAAATAAAAAGTTTATTTCAAGGTCAGAATAAACTTTCAGATAAGACAAAAAAAAAAATTGGAGAAAATGAAACATTTTTTGCCGGACGTTAGGGCGAGTGCTGAAAGTGCAGCTCTGAGAACAGAAGTGACATATAAATGGCTAAAGAAATGGCACGTTTTTCTGTAGCAGTGATGTCTAGTGGAAGGTTGTCATGTTTCTGTATCATGTACTTTAGATGAGTCATTTAGAAGACAGCAGGAGTCGCAATCTTAGCGAGGCAGTGACTGTGGAGATTGCCCATTTCACTCCAGCTTGTGCATAATAATGGGGTTCCTGGGGTTCTGGCATGAGGAGATGATGGTAAAATGGATGTTTATTGAGCTTAGAATGTAACAAGCTGGAGGTATGACTAGGTTTTCAGGCTACTGAGTAGGACTTGGAGTAGCTAAATGAACCCTAGCTCTACAGCAGTGATCCCCAACCAGTGGCTCATGGGCAACATGTGACTCATCAACCCATTGGAGATTGCACCCAGTGGCCTGTAAATCAGCTTTGTTGGCTGCATAAAAAACAGTTGTATTGCCAAACAGAACCTCCTCTAGACTGCCAGTCCACATAGGGGCTACACAATGACCAATCATTGTGATCTAGATCTAGAAATACACGCCTTCTGTATTTTCCCTAGACTTGAGATGCTGGGAATTAACCTTCATTTACTTAACAGCAAACGCCGCACAAGCACAGCTATGGCACAATGTGATAAGAGCTGCATTCAAGGTCTAGTAACCCATAGCAACCAAACTGTCATACGACAGATGAGTAAATGCAGCTGCTGGGTTGGTGTGAGGACTTTCTATACACGCACCCCCTGCAGGGTATATATATATAGTAAATCAGGGGATATTTCGATCCCTGCACAGCCCTTGATACCAAATCAGCTTTTTCTCTGTTGATGAGATGCGAGTCAGATGCGGGGCCCCTGCTGTGTCGCTGTATCTGAGTTCCCGTGTTTGTGCCAACATGTTGCGTGTATTTATGCATAAAACATAAACAAACCCGGCCAATATTACTGCTGCTTAAAGCAGGGAAATTATGCAAACCCGCCGAGCGAGGAAAGCAGATCAGACTTAGCCAGATGTAGTGTGAGAGTTGGGGCATGTGTGGCATATACTGCCCCTTCCCCTGACATCATCTTCTCATATTCCATGTATGGGATCTGTTATCCAGAAAACTTCAAAAAGCCCATCTCCCATAGACTTCATTTTAATTAAATAATTCAGATTTTTACAAATGATTTCCATTTTCTCTATAGTAATAAAACAGTTCCTGAATAGGGGACTGAATAGAAAGACGAGAAATTAAAAGTAGCAATTTGTTACAGTAGAGTCTTGCGCAGAACCAATTTCTAAGACCCGGAACTGACCCGAACCGCAACCCGCCAACCACCATCAAACAGGAAGTGATGTTGCTGCAAACCAGAAGTGACATCATCAAAAGTGGGTGGGGACAGAAACAAGTTTTGTAAAACTTTAAAAGGAGTAAAAAATAGACATTATTACATAAGATAAGAAATTTAGATGCAACCCGCAACCCGACCCGCATCTATACCCGCACCTGAAATTCCTCATTGGGCAGGGTGCCAACTTTGTTTGCGGGTACCCGACCCGCTGCAGGACTCCTTACAGAGCGTTTTTATATTTAGAAGGGGTCGGTGACCCCAATTGAAAAGCTGGAAAGAGTCAGAAGGAAAAGGGGAAAAACTATAAAAAAAAGAAAAAATGGAGGCCAATTGAAGAGGTAATTTGAATTAGCCATTCTATAACATAGTGAAATATGAACTACCCCTTTAAGTCTACTAGAAACTCATATAAACATTAAATAAACCAAATGGGCTGGTTTTGTTTCCAATTAGGATTAATTATATCTTAGTTGGGATCAAGTACAAGTTACTGTTTTATTATTACACAGAAAAAGGAAATCTTAAAAAATTGGGAATGTATGGGAGATGGACTTTCTGTAATTTGGAGTTTTATGGATAACAGGTTTTTCAGATAATGGATCCCATACCTATACTTGATTCTAGCTAAGGTATAATGATGCAGTCTCTGTGGGACACAGGGGCGTTTTCCTAGTCCCCCCCCCCCCAGTATTGAGGTGCTGTTTTATGGAGCTCCACAGCTAGAGCTGGTTTTAGGAAGATGCTGGGAGATGTAGTTCAGGACAAGCAGGAGGGCCACAGGTTGCTGCTGGAGAAGGGGAAGTTAATTTAGTAATTGGCTGAGTAGGATGTCAGTTAATAGAAGGTTACAGTAGGATGCTGGGAGTTGCAGTATAATACATGTAGGGCATCCTTTTTCTGCTGAACCTGTGGCCCCAGGCTCCTGGTTGCCTTGAACCATGGCACTGCACCAATGGAATGAGAGAGCCAGTTTAGCAAGACAAAGAAACGTATTAAGTTGGCAGTGCCCACTTATAATATTAATTTGTTTACATATTTCAGGTTAGCGTTCGCCCACTTGACGAGCACTAGTCAGACAACTAATTAGCAGCCCTTGGAAGCCTCTCCGTTCCTGTTAGAAGATTGCTTGGTAAATAAATGATGCCCTGGATTAGAAACGGCATCAGCTGAACATTAGAACACTATTTTGGAAAGCCGAGCGACGAGAGCTGCCCTTTCATTATTCCAAATTAGCCGGAATTAGGCACAACTAGAGGGAGACCGGTTCCCACACACAACATGGAGATTTGGATAACGTAGGTAAATGGGACCCTCGGAGGTAAACAAGGGGCCGCTCCGTGCAATTTAATAAGCATTTTAGTATAAGGGTAAGGGCACACGTGCAGATTCGGGGAGATTAGTCACCCCGGCGACAAATCGCCTCTTCTTTGGGGCGTCGGATTGACACCCCGATCTGCCCTCCCCTACCTTCCCGTCGGCTATAATGAAAAATCGCCAGCGGGATGAAACTCGCGGTGCTTCATTTTCCTAAGTCGCCCGAAGTTGCCTCACGAGGAAACTTCGGCCGACTTCAGAAAACGAAGCGACACGAGTGCCATCCCGCTAGCGATTTTTTAATTGCAGCCAACGGGAAGGTAGGGGAAGGCACATTCAAATGTAAAAAGAGTTGAGGAGCAACACAAACATGAAGAAAGTCCCTTGGTATGCTGAATAATAATAATATAATTAATAATAATGATGGTATTTGGTAACCCCTATTTGTACTGCAGCCTATAAGAGTCTCTATTGAGCCCTACACCGGGTTTTTATGCTAAAACTTATACCAAAACGGAATAAGCACCTGCTTTAAGGCCACTGGGAGAAACATCCAAGGGGTTGTTGAGCAACATGAGCCACTGGTTGGGGATGACTGGTTTATATCATTACAATTTACTTTTGGGGAGGCTTTGGGCCCTTATCAGAACCGAATGGCACAATGAAGTCATGACAAATGATGAACAGGTAGGGACCAGCGCCTAAAGCAAACTTTGAGTGCGTTCACAAACAGCTACGCTGGGTGCTTTCTTTCCAACCCAATGGTTCCTTGGTTCAGATTCACGCTAAGCCCCAAATTATTATGCGCCGCACAGTCGTAGCTTCAGCATCAGCTCTAATTCGTCATATTACTCCCAATTCAATGTTTGCTTTTAAAAGAAAGCCGTATCTATCAGCCTCCAGCAAATAAATGCTCTCTGTAATTAAGCTTTGTTATCTGGCTCTTGTGCTGTAGCTATTGGCTGAGCATCCCCTGTGGGCCCCATGGTAATAGTTATACAACTTGTCTTTCCAAGTGACTGGCTGAAGGCACCATATGTGACCAACTTATATTGACTGACCAACTCATTTTCAACTTCATATCTGACCCATCTCCCCATCTTAAAATAATGTAGGAAAAGGGGCCAAGTCCAGGGTCGGACTAGGCTGCAGGGCCCCTGCAACAACACGTTGGGCCCTGACCTTTGTGAGCCCCACTAATCCAGGCCCACTCACCTGCCTGGATTGTCCTCTTAATTGGTCAGAGCTTAATGAGAAAAGTTGTAAAAAGTACCTAACGCTATTTGTCACTCACAAGCTGGGGGGGGGGTGCAGGTGGACGAGGACAAGGATGGGGGACTTTGAGCAAGGAGGTCCATTCCAACCCTGGCCAAGGCACAGTGTAAGGTTGAATTTAAGCAACATACCAAAGCAGCAGATGCAACTTTGTTAAAATTCAGGATTCATTTTGGGATCTGTTTTTTTTCCAGCTGCTTTCGATTTGGGTGATTCAAGGGCCAGGCCGAACCAAATCTGAATATTTAACATCAATTGATTTATCACACAAACAAAGAAATTGTGATTTTTCTTTTTGACCCTTCCTTGGTTCGGGATTCAGCCAAATACCAAAATAGTGGCTTTGGTGTGTATATCTTGAGATCACCCCAAGTCTCTGTTTTATGGCCTTTAGCAAATCTGTGCCGGCCTCTTATCCACAGGAGCCGTCCTACATATCCAACCTGTGCTTCCAAGACTCGGGCAGCAGGCAGTAGACATCCACAGACATAAAAAGGCAAGAGGCCACTGTAAGTAGCAGCAGCAGTAGCCAGACTTAAAGGGGACCCATCACCCAAACAAAATTATTCCAAATCCTATTTTATCATGTTAGTCAAGCAAAATGAACTTTAATTACACTGTATAAATTATTTGAATATTGTTTCCATCAGTCTGGGAACTCATAATTATAGCAACCAGGAAGGAGCCATTTTGTGGAACTTGTTATTAAGAGAAGCCTTGTATCATCTCAGAATCTTGTTTGTGCACCAGAATGGGGGACCTGATGTCCATCCCCATGTCCTGGTTACACAATTAAATCGTTAATAGAGCTGGGGGAATGCAGGGAGAGCAGTGACATGTAGGAAGTGCTGAATGGAAAGTGAAAGTAATTGTCTGCCCCGCCTCTATGCCACTGGCATAGAGGAGGGGCAGACAATATTTGATTGACTGCTGATATTTTTAAATGCGTTTACAACAGCTATGAATGCTTTAATAAAAAAAAGAAATTGGATTTCATATTTAATTTAAAAAGGACTTTTATTATACAGAATTTTATGTCTGGGTGACAGGTCCACTTTAATTCCCACAATGCTGGGATCAAACAGCAAATAATTCAGGAGACATTAGCCAAGAAAGGTTTGCTTTGATATGGCATTGTGAAATAGAAGGCAATGGGATTAGACTTGCTCCCTTGGAACTTGTCTCAGTCTTAATCAATCAAGGGAAAGGACACGTTTAGAGAAACCCTTCCTCCGAATCAGCATGGACGCCGTGCAACAGGACGGGTAGAAAGTGCCTTTATTGGCTCTAAGGGAAATCCATGGCTTTATTGAATTTGTTGATTTTCTGGTCCAGAGTATCTGCTGAACTTCACTTGGGTCGATCATTAGAGTTGGTTCCCAATTAGCTGAATTATCTAGATTCTTCAACCCCTAGCATCCCTGGACAGGCGTTGAACGTCCTACAGGGAGTGAGGCACACTGATTGAAAGGGGTTATGCTACTCATACACAGTAAGATCATCTTTTGTTGGACGGTTTAGTCCAAATCATGATGATCACATGGACATCCCCTTGTAGACCCATCAGGAAGACCACATTCATGGTCATAATATGTCATCTCAGTCAGGGGTGATCAACAACAGCCAATGTTGCCCCAAGCATGGGCAGATTTATTGCCCACATACAGTGTGCCCCTATTTGTACCCCCCATTACAAGCAGCGCTAAAGAGAAGCAACACTGCATTTACACCTAACAGCCAACCAGCTACTTGCTTTCACTGCTCTTAACCTATAAATACTCTCAGGCCACACTGGGAGTTTTGGGGAGATTTGGTCACCTGGCGACTAATCGCCTCGTTTTTGTGGCGACCAATCTCCCCAAACGCCTTCCCTCACTCTGCGCCGGCTAAAATGAAAAAACTCCGGCGCTAATCACAAGCGGCGATTTGTTTTCCGAAGTTTCCTCGTGAAGCAACTTTGTGCGACTTCAGAAAACAAATCGCGGCCTGTGATTAGCACCGGCGTTTTTTTTCATTTTAGCCGGCGCAGAGTGAGGGAAGGCGTTTGGGGAAATTGCTGCAAAAAAGAGGCGGTTAGTCACCAGGCGACCAAATCTCCCCAAAACGCTACCCTATATGTTCAAGCTGCCAAACCAGTTACAGTAAATGTAAAATCTCATGCGCCCACTGCACCTTTCAAGGGCCACACTGGCATTACAAATGGTGACTTTGTTTCTTCGGCTTGGCAGTAAAGATATATAATTCCTTCGAAACTGGGTTTCTTACGCTTTTATTTAAATGTGACCCCAGATTAAAATCTAAGACTCAGCCCTTTGACTTAATCCCATACCTCCTTTGTGTGCCAACATCAGTATCAAAATGTTCATGGAATTTTTTTGCCGCATTATATAATTTCTGTATTTAAGTTCTACGGTCAGGTACATTCACTAGACGTTAAATAAGTAGTTACTCTTAAATCTTTATCTTTGCGTCTATGGCAGCTTAAGGAAAACCAGATAGCAAACTCGTTTTAACTTTATTTTAGACTCATGCCATGTTCTGTTGGACAGCATCGGATAGCGCATGTCTGTAGACCGACCTTTTGTATCGGATTCTCATGAAAGGTTCCTGAACTGGAGGCTTTGGTATGCGAAGGGTGTTAGCCGTTCTTCCAAAGAGAAGCTCCATTCTGCAGAAGATGAGATTATCCAAAGCTCCACTACAGGAGAGAGGACACAGTGCTTTTTTAAAAGGGGATTTAGGGGATATTAAGGATGAGCGTTGAGAGCAACCAGCTGGAAAGACAAAGGCTTCTTCCAATTGATTCGTATAAGATAAAGTGTATATTAGATGAGACTGAACATGACTCGTGGTTCATTATAAGGACTGGAAGGACTAGCATTTTGACTCAGCAGAGTTTAGGATACAGGGAATTCAACCCTGCTAATTACTCAACACTCTAATTATATTCTTTGATATCATGTCGTTAGAAGATGGGCCAAGATACAGGCATTTGTAGTTGTTATCTGAAACAGATAATTACTGTACACCGGCAATGAGATGTTATTGAACCTCTGTTATTTTTATCATTTCATAATATGTATATGGATAGTCATGGATAATTCATTGGCTGTTAAGAGAAACCTATGAAATTCCTGCAAGTTTTAAAAATCCAAAATTCATATATTTGCTTCCAAAGACACGTTCACTTGCCCCTAGTTTCCTGTAGGAATACGTCTCTAGAGCGGGGGTCTACATTTGATCCACATTCAAATGTCAAAAGTGTTGGGGAGCAACACAAGCATGAAAAAAGTCCCTAAGGGTGCCAAATAAGGGCTGAAATTGGCTATTGGTAGTCCCTAAGTGGACTGGCAGCCTACAGGGGGCTCTAATTGACAGTATACCTGTTTTTTTTAGTGAAATTAAAACAAAAATACAGCAACATCCATGGGGTTGGTGAGCAGCATATGCTCATGAGCCACTGGTTGG
This sequence comes from Xenopus laevis, assembly GCF_017654675.1. Classification (NCBI taxonomy): domain Eukaryota; kingdom Metazoa; phylum Chordata; class Amphibia; order Anura; family Pipidae; genus Xenopus; species Xenopus laevis. The sequence continues at coordinate 6,144,295 of NC_054384.1, forward strand.
GGATCATTGCTCTAGAGCAGTGGGTGTTGGACTTTATTTTTCCAGCCCCCTCTCATAACTAGGTTGAGAATGTATAAAAACATTGTTAAATCACCAGATTTTCCACAGACATTCCAAGAATGTCTAGAATCTTAAAAAAGTGTTGCTGTAATTGACCTTCAAGAAGGTCTTCCAGGAGTGTAAGTAATTCTCCATAAACTTCTCCCAAACTGGCTTTCAGGCTGGACTCCAGTCAAGGCTTTGAGCCCCCCCACAGTGCTCACAGAGAAAAGCTGATAAATCTCTATGTTGGCTTGTTTGGACCCAAACATGATGGCGGCTGTCCGCCACTTTCCTATTAAAGAATAGAAGCTAGTCTTGTTTTCTACGATAAGACCATAATGGGGGTCTTCAGAAACCCCTGGCATTGTTCAAGGACCAATAAGCTGCCAAATTGGTCTGGGGAGCTTTTATCAACCTATGTATGGCCACCTTACCTTTCATTTTTATGGGTAAGCATCTTCATCTCATCTTATTTTATCCAGAATACTTGGGACCTGGGGTTTTCTAGATAACAGATCTTTCTGTAATTTGGATCTTCATACCTTAAAGAGATAGTGACACCAAAAGTTAAACCTTTTTTTACATCTATCATAATATTATTTTCTCATGCTATTTATAATTTTGCCATAAAAATATTTGCAGATGATTTTACATTACCCAACTGATCCCCCATGTTCTTCTATGAGGAGGCTGCAATACTTGAGCTTCAGCAGTCTGTTAGCATAAGAAACTCTAAGGACAGAGACACATGCTCAGATTTGGGGAGATTAGTCTCTGCTTCATTTTCCAAAGTTGCCTCACGAGGAAACTCCAGGCGACTTTGGAAAACGAAGCTCTCCGAGTGCCATTCCGCCGGCGATTTACATTCCAGCCGGCGGGAGGCAGTTTGTGAAGATTAGTTGGCCCTAAAAAGAGGAGATTTGTCGCCCGGCGACTAATCTCCCGAATCTGAACATGTGCCCTGACCCTTACAGAGCATTTGATACATAGAAGGGGTCAGTGACCCCAATTGAAAAGCTAAAAAGAGTCAGAAGGAAAAGGCAATTCAAAAATTTAAAAAAAAGAAAAAATGGAGGCCAATTGAAGAGGTATTTAGAATTAGCCATTCTATAGCATACTTAAAGTTAACTTACAGATGAACTACCACTTTAAGTCTACTAGAAAATCCTGTAAACATTAAATAAACCCAATAGGCTGGTTCTGCTTCCAATAAGGATTAATTATATCTTAGTTGGGATCAAGTACAAGCGACTGTGTTATTATTACACAGAAAAACTAAATTGTAAAAGATTGGATTATTTAGATAAAAAGGAATGTATGGGAGACGGCCTTTCCGTAATTTGGAGTTTTATGGATAACAGGTTTTTTGGATAATGGATCCCATATCTGTACTTGATTCCAGCTAAGGTATAATGAATCCATACTAGAGGCAAATCTGAATTATTTGGATAAGTCTATGGAAGCCTTCCCATAATTGGATAAGGGGTGTCCGGATAACGGATCCCATACATGTATTCCTATTCTCTTCTCTGCAGTGATTGACAGTATATGGCTAATATAAAGTATATCATGAAAGAAACTGCTTTCGTTGTTTGAGGGGTTAAGTAGGAACAGTCTGATATCTCATGTAATATTCTGGTATATATTTGCATGTTATTTCCTGTAGAACTTCTTTTTTATTAATAGTTTTTTCTTTAAAATGGGGCATTTTTAATACTTGGGGGATGGATATTTATACAGGGACCCCCCCCTGCAATCTGCAGTTACCATGGTTACGGCAGCCACTAGAAGTGCAAAGGATACCATGACTGAATTCTAGGGAAAATAAACATTTTATTTCTTTATTTTTTATTGTGGAAAAGAAAAAAAGCAGAGAGGGCTCTGGGGACAGGTGAGGGGTTTTATATGAGTTCAGCTCTAATAGACCTTCACTGGGAATTGCAGCTTTAATTCTCGGGACACAGAAAAACCAATTATTTGCAGTTTTAAGGGATTTCTCAGGGCTTTTGTCCTGCAACCCAAGAGCAAATCACACTCATATTTCAGGGGCAGAATCAATATTTGCTGTTTTGCAAGCGGAGAAGAAAAATCTGTTGTCATGACGACAAGGCTGCTCATCCCACCGCTGACTGAGAATGATGGGTGATGTAGTTTATCAGTATCTTGCAAACTAATCTTCTAAACTTGTATGTCTTTATTCTCACTATGACACATAACATTATACACTCAATCTCTCTAATAACATCATCACTATACCCTAAAATCCTGCTGAATTGTGCTTAGTACAGGGAATACCTATGCTGCCATAGTTTTATGGGATCTCTCTGTACAGACTATGAGCAAACTTAGGGGACTGTTCCTGCTGAATTGTGCTTAGTACAGGGAATACCTATGCTGCCATAGTTTTATGGGATCTCTCTGTACAGACTATGAGCAAACTTAGGGGACTGTTCCTGCTGAATTGTGCTTAGTACAGGGAATACCTATACTGCCATAGTTTTATGGGATCTCTCTGTACAGACTATGAGCAAACTTAGGGACTGTTCCTGCTGAATTGTGCTTAGTACAGAGGAATACCTATGCTGCCATAGTTTTATGGGATCTCTCTGTACAGACTATGAGCAAACTTAGGGACTGTTCCTGCTGAATTGTGCTTAGTACAGAGGAATACCTATGCTGCCATAGTTTTATGGGATCTCTCTGTACAGACTATGAGCAAACTTAGGGGGCTGTTCCTGCTGAATTGTGCTTAGTACAGGGAATCCCTATGCTACCATAGTTTTATGGGATCTCTCTGTACAGACTATGAGCAAACTTAGGGGTTGTTCCTGCTGAATTGTGCTTAGTACAGAGTAATACCTATGCTGCCATAGTTTTATGGGATCTCTCTGTACAGACTATGAGCAAACATAGGGGACTGTTCCTGCTGAATTGTGCTTAGTACAGGGAATACCTATGCTGCCATAGTTTTATGGGATCTCTCTGTACAGACTATAAGCAAATTTAGGGGACTGTTCCTGCTGAATTGTGCTTAGTACAGGGAATCCCTATGCTACCATAGTTTTATGGGATCTCTCTGTACAGACTATGAGCAAACTTAGGGGTTGTTCCTGCTGAATTGTGCTTAGTACAGAGTAATACCTATGCTGCCATAGTTTTATGGGATCTCTCTGTACAGACTATGAGCAAATTTAGGGGGCTGTTCCTGCTGTATTGTGCTTAGTACAGGGAATACCTATGCTGCCATAGTTTTATGGTATCTCTCTGTACAGACTATGAGCAAACTTAGGGGGCTGTTCCTGCTGAATTGTGCTTAGTACAGAGGAATACCTATGCTGCCATAGTTTTATGGGATCTCTCTGTACAGACTATGAGCAAACTTGGGGGACTGTTCCTGCTGAATTGTGCTTAGTACAGGGAATACCTATGCTGCCATAGTTTTATGGGATCTCTCTGTACAGACTATGAGGAAACTTAGGGGTCTGTTCCTGCTGAATTGTGCTTAGTACAGGGAATACCTATGCTGCCATAGTTTTATGGGATCTCTCTGTACAGACTATGAGCAAACTTAGGGACTGTTCCTGCTGAATTGTGCTTAGTACAGGGAATACCTATACTGCCATAGTTTTATGGGATCTCTCTGTACAGACTATGAGGAAACTTAGGGGACTGTTCCTGCTGAATTGTGCTTAGTACAGGGGAATACCAATGCTGCCATAGTTTTATGCGCCATTCCTACTTTAAATAACCGGGAAGCATCAATGAGTATAATGTAAGGAATCACAACTTTCAATACTACAATAATCTCGTAGCTCCAAGAGCAGTTTATGATGTGTGGGGTATAAATGCAGCAGTGCGCGGCTCCCTCACTAATCACTATTTTCCGACAGCTGCGGAAAGCTAAAATTTTCTCTAATGTATTTTATTTTTGTTAATTTTCTGCATTGTGATGGCCTAGAGCATCTTAATTAGCCTGATTCAGTAGCAATAAATCTTTGTGTACAAACAGCTTCCGCCGTGGCAATGTGATCATATTCGGCACAGCTGCGAGATCAGATGAGTGCAGGGCTTTGGGCTTTCTACAGACTTTGTTTTATTTCCCCTGCCAGTGCCATGTTCTCAGAAAATCATCTGCTCTGATTCAATTAATTGTCTGTAAGAGGGTATAAAGAGCAAGAATTGTCAGTGGTGTCAGGGCCCAGGGCAAAAGCAGAAATTTCTCTGCCTCTTTATTTGTATAAAGTAGGACTGTCCAACAGATATAGCCCTCAACTATAACTCCCACTATCCTCACCTGTTACTATACTGTTTCCCACAGACTATTATCCACTGTTACTATAGACACCATCTCTCCCTACTATACCTGCTATCCCACAGTCACACTCCCTTCCCAGAGACTATTATCCACTGTTACTATAGACACCATCTCTCCCTACTATACCTGCTATCCCACAGTCACACTCCCTTCCCAGAGACTATTATCCACTGTTACTATAGGCACCATCTCTCCCTACTATACCTGCTATCCCACAGTCACACTCCCTTCCCAGAGACTATTATCCTACTGTTACTATAGACACCATCTCTCCCTACTATACCTGCTATCCCACAGTCACACTCCCTTCCCAGAGACTATTATCCACTGTTACTATAGGCACCATCTCTCCCTACTATACCTGCTATCCCACAGTCACACTCCCTTCCCAGAGACTATTATCCACTGTTACTATAGGCACCATCTCTCCCTACTATACCTGCTATCCCACAGTCACACTCCCTTCCCAGAGACTATTATCCACTGTTACTATAGGCACCATCTCTCCCTACTATACCTGCTATCCCACAGTCACACTCCCTTCCCAGAGACTATTATCCACTGTTACTATAGGCACCATCTCTCCCTACTATACCTGCTATCCCACAGTCACACTCCCTTCCCAGAGGACTATTATCCACTGTTACTATAGGCACCATCTCTCCCTACTATACCTGCTATCCCACAGTCACACTCCCTTCCCAGAGACTATTATCCACTGTTACTATAGGCACCATCTCTCCCTACTATACCTGCTATCCCACAGTCACACTCCCTTCCCAGAGACTATTATCCACTGTTACTATAGGTACCATCTCTCCCTACTATACCTGCTATCCCACAGTCACACTCCCTTCCCAGAGACTATTATCCACTGTTACTATAGACACCATCTCTCCCTACTATACCTGCTATCCCACTGTCACACTCCCTTCCCAGAGACTATTATCCACTGTTACTATAGACACCATCTCTCCCTACTATACCTGCTATCCCACAGTCACATTCCCTTCCCAGAGACTATTATCTGACTGCTACTATAGGTACCAATCCCTTCACAATCCTATGGCATCTGCAATAGATACATGGAGCACCATACAAGAAGGAACATACATTTTGGATGTAGAATTGAATGTGCCTGCTAGATATTATTACTGCGTATTAATCACACTTTGACCAGATAGGCCAAAAGATTGTGTAAATCTTATTTCTCCTTTAAAAGCATCTAGTTGAGTCCATGAAACCTGCATCGCAGAACTAGTTAAACGCTTATAGCGCAGCCTTTTATACCAGGGAAAATATATGCAGCGTCTCAAAAGGGCTGTCTATGGCAATTAATCAGAGGTGCTCAAACAATCTTTTAGTTTAATTTAGCATGAGTAAAATACTTCCAGTCTGAATCAGCGAGCGCGGCCTACACGACTAAAGGGAAAATAAATCCTATTTGCTACAATACATTTATTGCATTCACACAGTACAGCTCAATGGTATAACCTGTTGGGTGCACAGGACATTCCTTCTTGGGATAAAATACCGGAGCTGCCATATTGTTTATTTTATGTACATTTTTATTTATTCATCAAAGCTTTCAACCCACCCAGCTTTTTATACAGGGTAGAGCCGATGTCTGGGTCATGGTCACCTCCTAATGAGACATAGTTGGGGTACAACTAGGAGTTGTGGTTGAGCAACAGCTTTATTCCCAGGAGTTCACTATTATATCACTGTACTGCATATAGCAACACAAACTGGATATTTATATAGGTAATTGCAGCACATTCCAAGGCAGTGATGGGCTTCTATAATTAAATGTCATTGAATTATTCTATTAACTGCACTTAAGCAGCTCCAGGTTTAATTGCTTTTCATGCATTCTATCCACCGAGCCTGAAATCACATCATATTAGTGATGATGAGGATGACACGCAGGGACGTGCTGTAAAATATTCTGAGCTGTTCTTACCTGGATAGTCCTACTAGAGTAGTATCCATAAAGCAGGTCGGGCCTGATACTTACAATCAGGGGGATTTGGGGCTGGAGTGGTCGGCCTTCAATTTAGCAGCCCCCCAATGGGCTCCCCAGTCCGACACTGCTCTGTTATTAACCATAAGGCAAAGCAGCTAAAAAAACTGCTAAAAATGTAGAAACAATGGAAAGTGGGCAGGGTGCCGTGGATATGGGTGTGTCTGGTGGCATACCTCCCAACATTTTGGAAATAAAAAGAGGGACAAAAAAGTAGTACGGAAATGTTTTTGACCACGCCCATTTGGTTACACCCCCTAATTACCATGTTCAAAATTTGGCGTTTATGAACGTTTGAACATATTTCTGTGTTTTACAGTTTTTCTAATGAAGGTGAATTGCCCTTTAAGCTGTGAGTCTAAATTCTCCTTATCTAAATTGTTACAATTACTGATTTGCTTATCTCAAAATTGTTACAAAGCATCTTATCGGAACCTCGTGGCTGTGCTGGGCTCTCTGCCAAAAGCCAATTAAGTTAGAAACATTGTATCTTTTTAGCTCTTCGGTGCAGAGAAAATCGGGACTTTCCATGTACAAACCCGTGACTGCGGGTTGAGCTGTCAAAAGAGGGACTGTCCCGCTGAAAACAGGACATTTGGGAGGTATGTGGTGGTGGTGGTAAAAAAAATAGGCGGGTCTGGGCAGGCTGGAGGCGTGGTCTAAGTTTAGTACATGCACAATATCACCAGAGCAGAAAAGAGCACAGGGGTGAAGAGGGTCCTGCAGTTTAATCCACCTTAATACCAATTCGCTGAAGTAAACTTTTGTTTACCTATAGTTGCCCTTTAAACGAAAAAAAAGTACATGAAAATGTCATGTGACCATAGAGCTTCAGCCTCACTCGAAACCTAAAGCCATTCTCCATAGAGGATCCTCACACGTATAAATGGAGGAAGCCTTCACGTGTAGAAGTTTCATGGCTGAGAAGTTTTGGGGAACGGACCTTGAATATGAGCTCAAGTCTCGCTGCTTATATGGGTTTATAATTTGCCTCATTGGATTTCCTTCTTAGCAATTACTGACTTGAATTGACTCAGAGAGGAGCTCATACAATTTCAGAACAATGCCGAGATAATATCAACTTCCTTTAAAAATAAGGTTTTGGCCCACAAAAGCACTTCAAACCGTTCCGGCAACGGCGCATTGAACTCAATGGAACGGGCTCAGCCTTGACGAAATGACTTTACCTTGTCTGCTGATGATGAAACTGCAATTGTACAACCTCGGATTTCAATTTGGATTTTATTCACTCAACTCCAATAGCCCCGTATGTCTCGACTTCGAGGCAACGTAGGCTCCTTGTGAAATATCACCAAACAATGAATTTTACCATTAAAAAAGCATAACTGTGAATTTAATTGAAGTTCACCCATTAAACTCTATGGGCGTCAAAAATTATTTGATGCCCGGCAAATTTTTTTTTGACGCATGATGCCATACAAGTCTATGAGCATAATTTCCGCAGCAAAACAAGCCAAAAAAATGTGTCCATCCCTAGTAGGAAGCACTTATATTTTTCCTGAGAAATCCCCTGTTTTTTGGGATCTATTTCATTTTTCTGGGAAAGAAAGGGGGTGCCAAAAACAAGATTTAGTATCAACTTTGGGTGTATGTCACGAAAAACCAAGACAAATTTTTGAATTTTGATATATCTGCCCTTTAGGAAAAACTTCTCTAGAGTTGATGTGAATCCTCATGCGGTTTTACCATGAAAGCCTACGGGAACCTTGAACAGTGTGATCATATTCTTCTAAGGACAAGTAGGCAAGAATGAAAATATGTTCCATGGCATTTCTTACTCATGAGATATGTCTTGAAAACTCAAGAAGAATTTTTGAATTTGGATCAGTCCGTCTTTTAGGCGCATTTGGCTCGGCGCGGCACAGAAGGTGCTGTAAGCCATTTGAGCCCATTTACTACAAACAACCTTGTGATTGCTATGGAAAGGCAAAGCAGTTCAGCAGCCATTTATTGGATTTGGATATTTTATTAAAAACAATGGCAAACTAATGTGATGACAGGTTCCTATTACCGTCCGACAGCTGCTCCGTAGGAAATAAGTCACATTCAGATTGAAGCTTTGGATCGTGACCTGGCCAATAAACAGAGATGCCCATCATTTCTTCATGAATTCATGATATGTAACCGCTTTGCAGATGTATCAGCTCATTTCTGGGCTTCCTGCTCCGAATTTCTCATTGTTTCTGCTGAGACATTGGGGCCTGGCTAAGTGATAACCTGCTTTCCTTTGTTCAGAAAGAACTAAAGATCAGGAAAATACTGCTGCTGTACCAGAGATTCATCATACTCTAGCAAGTGCTCCGGATGATTTTCACTACTTTTCTCAAAAAAAGGGGCTCCAGAACTTTCCTTGTTGTGCCATAAAGCTGGTGGCCCTGCCACCCTCCAGCAGTGAACAGTAATGGTTCAAAATGGACACATTTCTTCCCATTACCACTTACAATATTGCTAAATGGAGCATTCACAGCACCTGTTACCCATCATGCATCAGCCTGGGATCTTTCCATTCAAGAACACTATGAACAGTGACCGATTCCATGGACAAGACAACAGCAGCAGTAAATATGTCCTGTGTACCATTAGCCAAGGCTGATCAACTGAACCTATGGGACCCTGAGAGGCGGCATACCTCCCAGTGCTGGCTGCCCAATTTCAAAGTGCTTACCACATTTTCACAAGATGAGATTGTGACGTCACTACCCACATTATTTATTTGCACATATGACTGCCTTATGCCATGAGACCTGGGGAGCGATGTGTAGGGCTTCATGTTGGGAGTCGCCAATGTGTCTGTCATGACATACTTGGTGGCCATGGTGTGTCATGTATTTCTTAGGGGCCACAGTATTATAAAATGCATGGGGCCACACTGTGCTAGGAAATGCTGGGGCCATGAACTCTAACAATGGTGCTCCTCCAAAATGGTCTTAATTGAACCCCCAGTTGTCTGATTTACACCATGGGAAAGCTGATATTTCATGGAGATCTAGAAAGCAAAAGACAGTGTGCTGAGCCTGTAGTAGCTCTTTTTGGTGCTTTAGATACCTCCTGTTATGGTGTTTGCTAGGGATGCACTGAATCCACTTTTTTTGATTCGGCCAAACCCCCGAATCTTTCCCGAATACCGAACCAAATCCGAATCCTAATTTACATATGCAAATTAGGGGTGGGAAGGGACAAACATTTTTTACTTCCTTGTTTTGTGACATAAAGTTACACAATTTCCCTCCCCGCCCTAATTTGCATATGCAAATTAGGATTTGGATTAGGTTCAGTCGGGCAGAAGGATTCGGCCGAATCCGAATCCTGCTGAAAAAGGCAGAATCCCGAACCGAATCCTGGATTCGGTGCATCCCTAATGTATGCATGGGCTGAGCTAGACCACATCAGTAGCCAATCAGATCATAAGAATGCTCACAGGGTCAGCAAGGAGCCAATAGGAGCATTAGAATGTCCCCTGTCCTCCTATGTGGAAATCACACATTAATTCCAATTAGTTCCTTGAAAACTTGGCAGGATTTGCTGATCAGGTCCCCTCCATATAATAAATGTTGGCGTCTGATGGTTGCGTTGAGATCGGTCCAAATCCATTCATCTTGTGCCAAGGCTACAGCTGGATTTCTCTATATACAGTGCATAATGCCAGGTCTGCTCATCTCTAATAGAAACCCAAAATAACTATTAGCAATTACTGTCCTTTGTAAGCAAGGAAGGACGTAAATTAGACATGTAGCTGTTATCCCATCAATTGGCTTCTTAATTTGCTGTATTGGCTGCAGCATTGATCACAGTGTAGAACAGACTGGTTCTTGCCTTTGAGTGTCAGTTACATAAGCTTAGGTACAGAGTCACTATATATATATATATATATATATATATATATATATATATATATATATATATATATATATATATATATATATATATATATATATATATATATATATATATATGATACAAGACTCATAAGTAATTAAAGGAGAACTAAACCCTAAAAATGTATATGTTTGAAATTGGCATATTTTATATACTGAACTTATTGCACGGGGCTAAAGTTTGAGCTTGTCAATAGCAGCAATGATCCAGGACTTCAAACTTGTCACAGGGGGTCACTATCTTGGAAAGTGTCTGTGACACTCACATGCTCAGTGGGCTCTGATTGGCTGTTGAGAAGCTAAGCTTAGGGCTCGTCATTAATTATCCAGCAGAAAATGAGCTTCCCTGGCTGTAATATAAGCTGATGCTACAGGTTTGCTGATTATTCAATTCTGATGCTAATTGCACTGGTTTCTGTGCTGCCATGTAGTAATTATGTGTATTAATTACTAATCAGCCTTATATTGTGACATTTCTATTCTATGTGTACTGTATATTGTGAGTGGCTCCCTAAGCTCAGTAAGTGACAGCAGCACAGAGCATGTGCAGTGAATCAGCAGAAAAGAAGATGGGGAGCTACTGGGGCATCTTTGGAGACACAGATCTTTACTGCTAAAGGACTGTGGTTGCCTTGGGCTGGTACAGAAGCACAAAACACAATGTACAACATTTCTAGCTACTTCTTTAGTTAGGCTTTAGTACTTCTTTGATTCAGAGTAATTTAGGAACCAGTGCATTCTGCATCAGAATATATTAATAATCACCCCTGTAGCATCAGTTCTATGGCAGATAATTATTTTGTGTTTAATGATTTCCAACGCTCCCTAAGCTTAGTTTCACACCAACAGCCCTGAGTGCAGCGTCGTACTGGGGCCCCACAGCCTCAGGGGCCCCCTACACCCCAACCTCTAGGCCCAACAGCCGCAAAGTCCTCTCTCCGAAACGCCATCATCCCCCCCGCAAGCATACTTTTTACAGCACGACCAGGGGAGGTAAGGAGAGGCATTACAGGGAGTGGGTCTGGGCTGGTGGGGCCCAAAAAAGCCGGGGCCCAAAGGGTTTGTTCCTGGTGTCCCACCGGCCCAGTCCGGCATGTGCAGTGCCGCTGACACTCATAAGATAGACTAACAAGAGGGAGCTGCTGGGGACAACTTTGATTCATGGATCATTATTATTATTATTATTATTATTATTATAGGTTATGCTGGACCTCTGGGCTGGCACAGCAAGCTCAGTATATAAATTACAGCTTTTCTCTCAATATTCAGTTTTCCTTTAAATTAGTACAGTGGATAAAATGTCTGGGATGAAGAATGGAGAAAATGTTAAATTTTTAGAGCAATAGTGCAAAGCGATTTGAAAGAATAGGAAAAATCTAAGGCAAAGGGAAGTTATTTTTATTATCTGAAGCCTTTCAGTCTCCGGGGGGAAAGGTTGGCTCTGAGATGACAATACAAACCGGGATAAAATCATAATCCCTACTAAATTCTTTATTTTCTGCTTTCAGAATAAAGGAAATGTTCTATAAAACGTACATTACTGAGTTATTTTAAGCCCCTGGTTTAGTGACTCTCATATGCCGGGATTTAGTTGAGATGGTAAGATATAGATCTGAGGGGGATGCAAAGTCTCCATAGATATTACAGAAAATATACACAAAGTTCTTTTAATTATTTAATTGGCAGTGAAAGGCCAGTGGCTGAAGGGTAAATCTCCTGAACACTACCCTGTCACCAGCAAATTTCATCGGATAAACGTAGCGTTTTACCTTTATGACAAGTGGCAGCAAACTGAAGTCAACTGGTGGTGGCCCGAGCATTGGTGCTACTGGAATAGTGTTCACCTAATCTGCTGTTAGCCTCATACCCTACCCCTTCTCTTTGAGCCATTTTCTCCTTCTACCCCTCTTTTCATCTGCTCTATTCTTCTTTCTCCATCCCACCATGTTTCATTCTCTCTTCTGCCCCACATGTGCCGTTATCTCCATCTTTCCACTCTACTTTTGCTATTCTGGCTTTCATCTTCCTTCTCTACATGTATCACTCACCCTGCACCCCTCTTATGGGCCAGTTTTTTTCCAAGTGCCCCTTTTTTGTTTAATATGGCTCAGTTTTTCCTGCCCCACAAGGGTTACTCTCTCTAGTATCATGTAGTTCTATTCTGCTCTCACAATAGGACATTTTGCCCTAGGCCTATGGCACCTGACGCATTCTCCACCATCATTTTATGTATTTGGTTGCACCATTCTGTGGAATCTGCTCATTTGGCCAAATACACCTGCCACTTCCAAGTATACCGGCCACTTCCAAGTATACCGGCTCATCTAGTGCTGACTCACTGTACCCTCTGTGGTCATGTTCCCAAGTCAAACACGTCATATGCCTTATCTACCCCTAGTTCCTCTGTTCCGGTGGATCAGGTCAGTGTCCTGACAATCCCAGGCTGCTGATATTGGGTCCCAGTCTGTAATCCAATAGGGCCAATTGTAAGGGAAGTCAGCTGATGCTCCAGTCAGCTCCAGCACCATGGACAAGATGGCGGTGCCCAGGATATCCAACTGATTGTGTTCCTGGCACATTCTGATGCCAATGCATCAAAACGTGCAAAGTGGTATGACGCCGGCATGTCAAAACGCGCAGCGTCAATGTGCAACATCAGCATGTGATGCATGAAGTCATCATGCTGGTTTTGGCGCATAAATCTGCCTATAGAAGATGCCAGAGGCTTGCAGACCTTGCCCAATTATAGGTTCAACTTATTGCATTCCTGGGTGTGATATACTTCTTCTGACCTTGATTCCTGTTATTTACTTCGGCCTGTTATATTGACTAAGAACCTTGCTGCCTGAACTGACCTTTGCCTGGATTTGACTACTCTTCTTCTTTAACCCCTTCGATACCGTGAACTGTGTTGGAACCTGCTGCTTCCACCTTGGTCCGCAAATCCTATCGGAGCCTTCGGGCCCTGACACCAATCCCTGGGATGCTGACCCTGCAAGGACCAAAGATGGTCTCATGGATAAAGAGGCTTCTAGTTAACCAGCAGGTAGACCACCTCTTATCCATTACCTTAGACATGCATGGTATAAAAAGAGTCGAGAAAGAAAATAAAGAGAAGAATAATAATGGTCAGGATATGGGTTCCCTAATGATCGGACTGATATTAGGCTTTGGTGCCAGTAGGAAATTTCACAGCTTTGTGTAAATATGTGGAATTGTCACTTCCCATTGAGAATATTTGGAAGCATCACAAGAATGGCTTGGAGGATGGGTGTCGAGTATGTGAATCTGACGCGTTTCGCTTTACCAAAAATTCACGAAACAACAAAAACTGGCAAAGACATTGCAGTCGATTGGTTCCAAACTTTATGTTTACTGTACCTTAGAGTATAGTAGTGAGTAGTTAATGATTGATTGGGTCAGTAGAGAGGAATGGCTGAAAATCTATGGTTGGATTAAGGAGAGGAAAGGGGGGCAGATCCCATATACAGCCAAGTGCATTAACTTGAATAAAAATACCTACCGTGTAGGTTTCCTGTTATTATCCGGTGTTATTATAATGCGCTGTTACTTTTAGGTGGTCATTTATTGTGCAACTGTAACCCCTTCATCTTCAGCGAATGGAAGGATAATGGCACAAATATAAATACAGAATTTGATCAGCTCTGCCATACTCCAGCTCTAATGTAGGAGAAGAAAGCTCGAAATGTCAAGAGTCACTCAGTGGGGCTGTACGAGTGAGTCAGAACCTGTAGAATTAGTAAAGTACTCTTCATCTGATCTTGCTCTCTGTATCCAATGCACCTAAGGTTAGTACGTTAATCCCTCCTTCTCTTTATATATAAATATCAGTCACACAGAAAACCAATAAAGTCTTGGTACTGCATTGCCTTTGCTGATCCACAGTTCTTGGAATTTCATGTATTTCACAGAAACCCTGTGTTAATCATGAAAGGTAGATGAGTGCAAACCAAAACTGCAATGTGTGTCATTACCCTAAATGATAGTGCCCCCTGTGGTAGTGATTGGGCTCTAGGCAGGACACTTTGTGCATAATCTGGCTCTGCAAATAATCCATTTTAGCACAGTGCTTTTCAATGTTACCACACTGAGGATGATATTATTTATGAGGGTCCCGTTTGCAATGTAATGGTATCATAGATTGAGTCTGGGTGGTGGAGCCTGGGTCCAGGAAGTCGAGTGAGCCTGAGTCTGGGTGATGGAGCCTGGATCCAAGAAGTGGAGTGAGCCTGAGTCTGGGTGGTGGAGCCTGGGTCCAGGAAGTGGAGTGAGCCTGAGTCTGGGTGGTGGAGCCTGGGTCCAGGAAGTGGAGTGAGCCTGAGTCTGGGTGGTGGAGCCTGGGTCCAGGAAGTGGAGTGAGCCTGAGTCTGGGTGGTGGAGCCTGGGTCGAGGAAGTGGAGTGAGCCTGAGTCTGGGTGGTGGAGACTGGGTCCAGTAAGTGGAGTGAGCCTGAGTCTGGGTGGTGGAGTCAACCTGGGTCGAGGAAGTGGAGTGAGTCTGGGTCTGGATGGTGGAGTTGGCCTGGGTCCAGGAAGTGGAGCAGACCTGGGTCCTGATTCGGAGCGACCTAGTCGGAGGGGACCATAGAGGCCAGGGGCAACCAGGTCCAGCACTTCTGACATGAAACGCGTAAGGCTTTTATTTTTATACATAATGTAAAATTATATTGTATTATTTAAATTTTGGGCTTCTGGATTCTACTATTTTTGCCTTTGGTGTTCCGGATTAGTGCCTGTCTGCAATCAAATTTCTCAGAATCAGACTTAATCAGAACAACATTTTTACCCATTTTTCTCCTTAGCATCTTAACAATTTGCCCAGAGCACACTGAGCATGTGCAGTGCCACTGACACTCAAAACCCAAAAAGTTCCAAGATGGCAAGCTCTTGTGGACAATTTTGATGGCCTGGATGATCAAATTAAAGCGCTACTGTTACTCTGGGCTGTTTCAGTAAATATAAAATACAGCATTTCTAGCCATAATCATGTTTCAGCTTTAGTTCTTATTTAAAGTGGTGGTTCACCCTTCAATTAATTTCCAGTGTGTTATAGAATGGCCAATTCTAAACAACTTTTCACTTGGTCTTCATTATTTATTATTAATACTTTATTAATTATTTACCTTCTTCTAACTCTTTTCAGCTTTCAAATGGGGGGGTCACTGACCCCATTTAAAGGATAAGTAAACCTTAAAAATAAGTGAGTGTAAAATTGTACGATGGTGATATTCTAAGCACTTTTGCAATGTACATTCATTCTTTATTTATTTTTATTTATAATTCCAAGATATTAAGGGATACATGTACTGTTAATAGGAATGAATTTTGTTACAACAGCGCCACCTGCTGGTCAGTTTCCCACCAGTCTGACCACCAAGTAGTCAAGGAAGTTGTCAGGAGAAAGAAAGAGGCTGATGTTCTTCTGCTCAGGGAAATAATTAGAAACCTTAGCAATCTCTTATTCAGACTGGTTATTTATTTTTAACAGTAGCCTTCCAAAGAAAACTAAAGTAATATGGGGGAAAGGACCTTTATTTTTGTTTGTATCCCATCCCTCCCTTCCATCTGAATCCCTGATCTTGGCATCACTGAGTGCACAAACTGCCAGTCACAGTACTTGGGAATGGGATTTTTCGGTCTCTGAGCTCAGACAATATGAAAGTAAGAAATATACTTAGCCGTCTGTAATTATTTCAGGTAATTTCCGAAAAGCCTCCTCCTGGCATTAGCATCCCGCAACTGCTTGTCGCCATGGCAATTCTCGGTCACTGCTGTCAAGAAACAGCAAATATATTATTTTTAATAAGCTCGTTCCATAGTTTTTGGGAGATAAGCTGGGCTCTACTGCATTTTACAGATTGATTGAGTCTTTAAAATTCGGGTATGCAGTTTTAAAAATTTGCTCCAGCAGAATTCTGCACTGAAATCGATTTCTCAAAAGAGCAAACAGATTTTTTTTTATATTCAATTTTGAAATCTGACATGGGGCTAGACATATTGTCAATTTCCCAGCTGCCCCAGTCATGTGACTTGTGCTCTGATAAACTTCAATCACTCTTTACTGCTGTACTGCAAGTTGGAGTGATATCACCCCCTCCCTTTTCCCCCCCAGCAGCCAAACAAAAGAACAATGGGAAGGTAACCAGATAAAAGCTCCCTAACACAAGATAACAGCTGCCTGGTAGATCTAAGAACAACACTCAATAGTAAAATCCAGGTCCCACTGAGACACATTCAGTTACATTGAGAAGGAAAAACAGCAGCCTGCCAGAAAGCATTTCTCTCCTAAAGTGCAGGCACAAGTCACATGACCAGGGGCAGCTGGGAAATTGACAAAATGTCTAGCCCCATGTCAGATTTCAAAATTGAATATAAAAAAATCTGTTTGCTCTTTTGAGAAATGGATTTCAGTGCAGAATTCTGCTGGAGTAGCACTATTAACTGATGTGTTGTGAAAAAAACATGTTTTCCGATGACAGGATCCCTTTAATATTTAATCAGATGCTACATTCTGCCACTAGGTGGAGCATTTAGTGGAAATAGTCTCTCTTCTAAAGTCTTTGGAAAACAGCATTGCTGCAAAGACACCAGAGATCAGTGAGACCACCAGGGCTGGAATAAGGGGTAGGCAGAAGAGCACGAGGGTGGAGGGGCACTAGGCACGGATCTCTTCTGCCTGCCTATCCCTATTTTGGGCCCTGGCTGAGATGCCAGTTCACTGCCAAGCACTGTACTTTTTATAGCAGTGACAGGAGGCAAAACTACGTGACAGTGTAGTCGGCACTAATTTCCCAGCTCTGATGAGCAGCTTTACTTTGTGACAATGAGCAAATCCATGGCCTTCTGTGCTGCCTGCGCTCAGTCTGTTTTACAGCAGGACAAATAAGACATTGGTCCCCAGTATCAGATGTGCCACCTGGCAGGGAAGGAGGAGATGGAAAAAAGAAGCAATTTTTAATTTTTTCAGTTTGTATCTCAAGCTACAGCTGTCTTTGAACTACCCCGCAGCTCTTCGGCTGTTGTCAAACTACTAGTCCCAGCACTGCACCGGCGGCCTTAATCTAAATGTAATTCCGTGAACTACATATTGTAAGATGTGCAGCTGGGATACAATCCTTTCCATGGCAAGTATAAAATACATCAGAAACGTTACTTTAAAATAGAACAGCTTCCTTGGACCTTAAACAGAGTCTATTAAAACTCAGCTTTCCCCCAGACAACTGAGTTATTGACTCTTCAAAGGATGAGAACTACCCCCTCTGCCAGCGCAGACTCTGCATTGTGTTTTGGCAGGGACCCCGTTCTGCCCGTCTGTGCCAACGGCTTTATAACAGGACCAGCTTGAGATCACCCACAGCCTGGCTCTTGCTGATAGACACCCAGGTAATCTGCTGAGCAGCCAGAGAAATGGCTACGAATCCAGCAGGTCCTGAGTCAGACAACATTTAGCTGAGATGTCATTTTTATTTAGTAAAACCACCCCCTGTGTCCCCTCTGGGTTCTGCTCGGCATTTGTCTCTTCTTTGTCTGCTCTGTATTGGCTGCTGGATTCTGGAATTACTTCGGAAATTATACCTTTATGGACATTCAGGTTTTGCAGCTGTTGCATTAGGAGTTTTTGTTGAAAATAAATCTGTAAAATGTAAAATGTTTGTTCAGTACAATTTGCAACTTTAGTTTCATCTGAAAGAGAATGTGGCTATGGGGAGGGGCTGTTCCTGCAGAATTGTGCTTAGTACAAACCTTAGTTTTATGGGATCTCTCTGTACAGACTATGAGCAAACTTAGGGGACTGTTCCTGCTGAATTGTGCTTAGTACAGGGAATACCTATGTTACCATAGTTTTATGGGATCTCTCTGTACAGACTATGAGCAAACTTAGTGGCTGTTCCTGCTGAATTGTGCTTAGTACAAACCTTAGTTTTATGGGATCTCTCTGTACAGACTATGAGCAAAACCTTAGTTTATGGGATCTCTGTACAGACTATGAGCAAACTTAGGGGCTGTTCCTGCTGAATTGTGCTTAGTACAGGGAATACCTATGCTGCCATAGTTTTATGGGATCTCTCTGTACAGACTATGAGCAAACTTAGGGGCTGTTCCTGCTGAATTGTGCTTAGTACAGGGAATACCTATGCTGTCATAGTTTTATGGGATCTCTCTGTACAGACTATGAGCAAACTTAGGGGACTGTTCCTGCTGAATTGTGGCTTAGTACAGGGAATACCTATGCTGGCCATAGTTTTATGGGATCTCTCTGTACAGACTATGAGCAAACTTAGGGGCTGTTCCTGCTGAATTGTGCTTAGTACAGGGAATACCTATGCTGCCATAGTTTTATGGGATCTCTCTGTACAGACTATGGGCAAACTTAGGGACTGTTCCTGCTGAATTGTGCTTAGTACAGGGGAATACCTATGCTGCCATAGTTTTATGGGATCTCTCTGTACATACTATGAGCAAACTTAGGGACTGTTCCTGCTGAATTGTGCTTAGTACAGGGAATACCTATGTTGCCATAGTTTTATGGGATCTCTCTGTACATACTATGAGCAAACTTAGGGACTGTTCCTGCTGAATTGTGCTTAGTACAAACCTTGGTTTTATAGCATCTCTATGTACAGACATTTAGCAAATTTAGGGGGTCGTTCCTGCTGAATTGTACTTATTTAATGTCAATGGGCATTTTTTCTTATGGCAAATTTTTTTGTCTTGGCAGCAATTTTGTCTTGGCGACTTTTTATGTTGTGGATTTTTGCTGCAGTTTCGCAAAAAAAAAAAAATTAACAGATGGCGAGGTTCGGAATTTCTTTACTAATCCATGACTGGCGTAAACATTCGCTCATCGCTATACATCATTCAAAGCTTTAAACTCCAATTCGGCCCTTGTACATTCCCATCATTTCAACTAGGAACAGCACCTGCAGGTTGCACACAATAAGGCAGCGGTACTTGGAATGACTGATACACGACTGCGAATCACTTCCGAGCTTTGAAGCGTCACCTTAGCTGTTGTGCGTTTGTTCCTTGGGTCTCTGCTCGTCACACACCTTTTGTGCTTCATTGTCATTGACCTTCAGAAATCAAGGCAGAAAACTTCCATTTGTGCAGCTTGCGTTTGTGTTGGCAGAAAAAGCCAAAGAATTAAAGTTTGTTTCGCTCAGCGATATTGTTCTTCGCTAGAAGTGCCGCAGAGTGAAGAGGAAGGTAAGGTCCCTGTTGGCTCAGTGCTGCCAAAGTGAGTCTGAGAAACTCAATCTGTACAAATACTGGTGGCACTTTGATACCAAAAATACAACTATAAAGGTAGAAAATGTTATATCATATTCTGGGATGTGCAAAAATTCACTAATGCTTGCCATCTACTATCATGCCCAGTATGATCTAGGTATTTAGATATTTAAACAAAAGCTACAATTCCCGAATTAATTTCTATCTACCCCTGCTATATCCTATTTGACTTCCTCTGCTGATTGATCCTGTTAAAGGCTCAGAATCCTGCAGTGATGTAAAGCTATTGGTTTCAGTAGAAACCCTGACTAATGTGACAGAATGTTCTGTTATAGAGATAGCTAGAATCTCAGCTGCCATAAAGCAGGACAGGACTGCTGCTTACAATGGGGATCAGATAGGATCTGTGCAGCCACTGGGACAGAATGTTCTGTTATACAGATAGCTAGAATCTCAGCTGCCATAAAGCAGGACAGGACTGCTGCTTACAATGGGGATCAGATAGGATCTGTGCAGCCACTGGGACAGAATGTTCTGTTATACAGATAGCTAGAATCTCAGCTGCCATAAAGCAGGACAGGACTGCTGCTTACAATGGGGATCAGATAGGATCTGTGCAGCCACTGGGACAGAATGCTCTGTTATACAGATAGCTAGAATCTCAGCTGCCATAAAGCAGGACAGGACTGCTGCTTACAATGGGGATCAGAGAGGATCTGTGCAGCCACTGGGACAGAATGCTCTGTTATACAGATAGCTAGAATCTCAGCTGCCATAAAGCAGGGCTGCTGTCTCAGGGCCCCTCGCTACAACTCTAGTTCGTCCGCACGTGTGCGCATGCGTATGCTGTGTTTTGCCGCAGTAAGTTCGTGGCAGGAAGATCAAGCTCAGAGAGTGGGTCTGAGCCCACCAGTTTTTTTCCCGGTGTCCCGCTGGCCCAGTCGGACCCTGACTGCAGCCCATTTTATAAATTCAGGTGAATCTGTAAAATCTTGACGTCCGTGTAGATAACAACAGACGCTGTGTGCTCAGAACATGCCTTCACTGATTATTTATATCTTTACAAAGGAGTAGTTGCTACCCTGTCCCTTGCCTTTGCCGAGATGTTCTCCATAGACTGTAACAGCAGCAGAGCCTCTAGTGACCACGAACAGTGTTCATTTAAAAATGTTTGTGGATAAATCACAGTGACGCCGATATCCCACCCTCGGCCCCTCTTCATTATATACACGTGGGAGACAATTAGAATTCCGGCTCTGTGATTGGCCACGCTCCTTAGCGCTCAATGTTCTGCTCAATGAAAAAACAAGTTGAGATCACTGGGTTATCAATTTCATGTTCCTTGGGGATGTCTCTAATGCCACAAATGAAATTAGCAGTGTAGGGAAATCAAACTCCCAGACTCATTTAATACTATTTTTTCCGTAATGCCGGATTTTCTGCCTTACTAACAGGCTTGGTGAACCCAGATGCCTACGGCAAACCATTGGCCCAACCGGACTGGGCTCTTCGGTGGAAAATAACATGTTTCCAATGCAGATTGAAGGTTCTTTTCCATATTTTGCATTTAAAGGGATAGCGACAAGCTCTTTAAAGGGGCAGTTAACCTTTAAATGAATGTTTAGTATGTTATAGAAGGTCCCATTTCTAGCAACTTTGCAATTAGTCTTTATTTTATATTTTTAATGTTTTTTCCCGTTATTTCGTTTTTTATCCAGCAGCTCTCTAGTTCGGTATTTCAGCAGCAATCTGGTTTCTATGGTCTTATTTACCCTGGCAACTGTGAACGAGAGACACTGCAATATGAAAATCAGATAAAAAAAAAGATAAGGAATAAAAAGTAACAATAACAATAAAATTGTAGCCTCACCGAGCAATTTTGACATGACAGTATCCCTTTAAGGTGATCAAAGCCTTTAAAGGAGAACTAAACCCTAAAAATGAATGTGGCTAAAAATGTACATATTTTATACAGTGAACTTATTGCACGAGGCTAAAGTTTGAGCTTGTCAATAGCAGCAATGATCCAGGACTTCAAACTTGTCACAGGGGGTCACCATCTTGGAAAGTGTCTGTGACACTCACATGCTCAGTGGGCTCTGATTGGCTGTTGAGAAGCTAAGCTTAGGGGTCGTCACTAATTATCCAGCAGAAAATGAGCTTCCCTGGCTGTAATATAAGCTGATGCTACAGGTTTGCTGATTATTCAATTCTGATGCTAATTGCACTGGTTTCTGTGCTGCCATGTAGTAATTATGTGTATTAATTACTAATCAGCCTTATATTGTGACATTTCTATTCTATGTGTACTGTATATTGTGAGTGGGTCCCTAAGCTCAGTAAGTGACAGCAGCACAGAGCATGTGCAGTGAATCAGCAGAAAAGAAGATGGGGAGCTACTGGGGCATCTTTGGAGACACAGATCTTTACTGCTAAAGGGCTGTGGTTGCCTTGGGCTGGTACAGAAGCACAAAACATCATGTACAACATTTCTAGCTACTTCTTTAGTTAGGCTTTAGTTCTCCTTTAAGAGTACTTTCTCTGGGAGAAAAAGGAATTAAGAAAAAAATGGTTTCTTCCTTTATCAAGCAATATCTGTAATACATTCAGCCCCTGGGAGGGGGGGAGCACTCTTGTTTTTGCCGAACTAAAGTTCACAATTCAGAAGTAATCAGCCCAATGTCAACAAAAATAAATCACAAAACAATATTTTCCCAGTGATAAAATGGTATTTAGCAATTTCCGAGTAAAAAGAGATTTTAGAGATCGGCGTGGTATTTCCTTCAAGCCTTTAGTCCAGCCCGAGTCAATGATGTTATCCGAGCGGCCGGGAATAAGGTCCACTTGACCGGTGGAAGAGTCGCGTCCCCCTCGTTCGCTGTTTATGGAGATAAGATGATGAAGCAGCACTTCTGAAATACAACACTGAATAGCCTGAACCCATTAATATTCTCAATCGGCGGCAGCGAGAGGGGCAAGCTGTACTTTCACGGGAACAAATTATGACACTTTAAAACATGAAGAGGTAGTTAAGAAGCTTCTTGAGATGGAAGAGATAAGTAACAGGGAACGGCTTTGACCTAATGCGAGTTATTACCTTCCTACCTTTCCTATTGCTGCAGAACATACAGGAGCACAGACTGTACATAAAAGCCAATTGGCAGTCAAGTTTAGCTAATGTTCCTACTTAAAGGAGAAGGAAAAGGTCTATATAAATACACCAGTAAACCCTCAAAGTAATGCTGCTCTGAGTCCTCTGTCAAAAGAAACACCACATTTCTTTCCTTCTATTGTGTACTCATGGGCTTCTGTATCAGACCTCCTGTTTTCAGCTTAAACCTCCAGGGCTAGGGCTTGAGCATGCTCAGTTTGCTCCTCTCCCCCTCCCTTCTCTGCTGTAATCTGAGCCCAGAGCTATAATGGGCAGGGAGAAACTCAGGCAGGAAGTGATGTCACAAGTTAATATGGCAGCTGCTATCCTAAACAAACAGAGAGCTTCTAGTTCTTTTTACTCAGGTATGGTAAAACATTCTACAGAATAAATATAGCATTCCAGCTTGTACTATTCAGCTAATCTATTGGCAATAAACTGCCTCCGTAGCTTTCCTTCTCCTTTAAGGCAGTCACAGGCGTGTCTGAATATCGTGGCACCGAAGGGCTCATTCACAAACAACTAGAGCTGGCGGCTGGACAAAATTGTTTTTTTTTTAAAGGGTTTGTTCACCTTAAGTGAATTAACTTTAAGTGTGATGAAGAGACCAGGGTTGCCAGGTCTATTTTTCAGCTACAAAACTAGCCAAGAGGCACTTCAAAAGTAGCCCAAGAACAGCACAATATGTGCATTAAAAAAAATCTAAAATATAAATTTATATATGTGAAAATACACCTTTTTCAAATTTTCACTGTTTTGCATATTTTTCCATGGAACAAAATGGGATAGATTCACCCCTCATCAGGGGTGTGAGGGGAGCTCAGGAGGTATAGGGGCCCCATTAGGCCCTAATTCATATACAATTTCAATAAATATTGGTAAAACAGGTTAACCTCTAGACATTTTGGTGGCCAACAGATGTTTGGCCCCAAAAGTGTCTGAAATTGAGGAAAATCACCGGAAAATGTGAAAATACTTAAGAAGGACGTGGGATTGGATACAGAGCAGTTCCAATGAGTGATACAATCAGCAGTTCCAATGATTGAGTCTTCAGCTGGCCATCCCCACCAGACAAGGGCTGCATTAATGTGCCATATAGGACCTCACCAAACCCAATTAATATCTACCCAACTGTCAGCCAACATTGGTCAGGCAGCCTTCCTGAAAGTTCCATACATGGGCCTGATAATTCAACTACTTCCAACTCTTCTATATCCAGTTCGGCACTTCCAGCTAAAGATACTGCATTCCCAAGACAGTGGCAAAGGGGAACTAAAGACTGCTCGAAAATGCATTCCCCTTTGCTCTTCTGTAACTTGCTTTCTTTTTTCTATTAAAATGCTCTTTTAAAATACAAATTATATTCCTTTGTTCTGCAGCGGTCCGAATTCAATGCATGGATGGTGGGTGGGGAGGGGGTCCATTTCTTATGCAGGGTGCCTTCAATTCACAGAAAAAGGTTGGCAGGGTGACAGGTCCATGACAGCCGCTCACAATGCTGTTTTCAGAGGTTTCCCGTTTTGTATCTTTTATTTCTTTGTCCTTATTTCAAACCAAGTCTTTTATATAATCTTCTTGATATGCCATGGACCCTTCCCTTGCGAACACCTGTCTGGCTATTTATGCCAACCCTGCTATTGATCTACAATACACAAGGCTTATCTTGCAGAGTATATAGCGGTATTTATACAGTTTATATATTTACATAAATGGGCTGCCATATTGGATGCTCTTGTCAAGGTGTTCCCATTGCTTTTTGGAGTCAACTTTCCTATCAACTGATTTGTTACATCCTGTCTTGTTCTTGAAGATTATATGTTGCTCATTGATGGTCAAGGGCTTCCTTCTGTGCAAAGATGGCAACAATCATCCCATCCCAGTAGTATCTTAGATCTTGTGATTGAGCCTGATCTTCCAATAATGTAGGCACTGGGTCACCAGGGAAACTTGCCCCATCCTTACAACAGCAGCTAGTGCTAAAAATTATGGCCGCTATATAGACCTGTAAGGGTTTAAGGAAATTTGTCTTTGACTGGGGCCACGAAGACCCACCAGGTAGATCCTCAGATACTATGGCTGATTTGATTGGGAGCAGCCTGAGTTTGTGCTATACTTTGGGGCTTATTTACTAGCATTGATTCATCCATAACGTTTTTTTCCATTGGCCAACATTTTATATTTGGTTATACGTCCCCTTTAAAAGGAGCCTTCAAGATTCCAGATATTCTCCTACTCAAACTGCATTTATGTGAGCCTTTTATATGTCTGTTCAATAGAAAGATTTACTTCTGATTACATTTTAAGTTGGTTTCTGACAGCGGCGAATTTATTCAGTCTTTTATATCCAAAGCCACTTCTGAGACAAAGCGGCAGGTGTTAAGCCACAGTTGATGGAAAAAGTGTAAAACCTGGTTGTTCAGAGATGGGACTTCATTATGTGTGTGGTTGCTCTATGGCAACACAGAAAGTCAAGCCTGCGATTAGAACTCTAAACACTTCGGCGGCACTCGGCGCTTTTGCGGATTAATTCCTTGAGCGATGTTTGTAACAACATTAACAAAAATACTTGAACTTTTATTGCTTGGAAATGTGTGGGTGGGATTAACTCAGAGATATTTAATATTTATGGCCCCCTTCCTCTGCTAAACTACAGGTCGCTGGGAATTGCAGCTTAAGGCAGAGTTTGACCTTGTCATAGTATTAAGCCACCGTTGGGTCTGGGGTTTATGATGGTCCACAGGCACAGAAACATAAAGGTACAGGAGACTTTATTCAAGCGTGATTCTTTTAGGGCCACCATTCATCACCATCTAAGAGGGTCTGATTTAGGGGTTCAGTGCCCGCTGGGCCCGTGATCTTAAAGGCCCACTTCTCCTACCCCCATGGCAATCTCCCCTTAGCATGTCCGCCTGCCTACCCAGTGAGTCACCCGCTTGCCTACCCAATGGGCTACCTGCCCACCTACCCAATGCACCACTCACCTGCCCCCAGTGCACCACCCACCAGCCCCTCCATACCTGGTACTTCTTTCTTATCCTCCTAGAAACTTGTGACTGCCCATCCTGGTGGGGGGCAGGCCTGGGTCGGTTTGACCCATGAGGGCTGGGGACAAGTGGAGTTTCTCCTGGTTCCTCACTGGCCCATTCTGACCCTGTATAGTTTTATAAGGTCTGCATAGTTTATTAAGGGGTCGCGGTAGGTGCTGGCATGCTAATGGGTACAAAAAAATGGTCAATAGTGTGTCACACTCCTTACAATTGTACCCACTTCATGTGTAGTGTAAGATAGAGTCCTGCAGCGGGACGGGTACCCGCGGGTTACCTGCAAAAACCTGCGGTACCCTGTGGGTTGTGTTTAGAAATTCCAGGTGCGGGTATACCCGCGGGTCGGCGGTTCTGCGGGTTGAACGATATTCACTCCTTTCTTCTGGTCACGCCTACTTCCGATGACGTCACTTCCGGTTTACAATGACAGCACTTCCTGATTCTTGATGATCAGCGGATCGCGTGTCCGGGTTTCGGATAAGGTACTTGCGGGTAGGGTCGGGTAGCGGGTCCAAGCGGGTATGAATGCCGGTTGCGGGTCCGGTTTGCGGATTGCAGGTTGCGGGTCTGGTTCGGGTCCCAAAAAATGGACCCGCGCAGAGCCCTAACCTTGTGCCCACAGCTCCTTTTACAGCTCACAGGTCTCTGGAGCACAAGGGAGCCCTGTACTCGATGCTTGCCTTGTGCCCAACGATGCTCACATTACTACCCTTAAAGTTACTTACTATTAAGGATCTTACATGAGAAGACCACCTTAAGACTCCTAGGATAGATTCCCTAAAATCTTCGCTCATCCTTACCTGGTTCATTTTGGTTGTCTATTACATTACACTAGCTCCCTCCTCTTTGCTGTGGAAGTCGAGGGATTAAGTTCAACTTTATCTTCCAGTGCAAGAGAGGAAGAGCCGCTTCTTGTTTAATGAGCTCCATCCTCTTTACTTTTATCATTGCGTGTCTTAGCTCTCAGTGGGGAGAAAGTTCTGGCCAGATTTCATATTGTTGTTGATCTATTGCTTAACTGCAGAATCAAGAGGCAGATCATTACATAGATGTAAAGACATGGCTGGTGTATCATCATCGGAACCAAGTCAAATCCCCGGCTAAGCCAATGGAACAAAGACATCATCTTTTCTTTATGCAAAAAAGGTTGTTAAAGAATGATGCCGCTCTCTCTATCTGACAAATTAGGAGCAGCCTCGTAACTATGATGTCTACGAGGGATCAAGGAACATGAATATAATGATAATTTGCTTATGAGATGCTTGATAACATTTGAAACGCCTATTAATTGCATTGTTTGGTCTTTTCCAGGCCATATGTTCATGCGTCTAATTATATTCCTAACAAGAGGAGCTGCTTCTGCTGGAAAATTCACTTGGCTGCTCTAGTAGGAGAGTGGCACAGGGGCAATATAACATACGCGCATAGTTGCCATTTGGCTCATAGACTAAAAACAATATGTGGGTAGAGGTCTTGTCTCCTGACATCACAACAAACAAGTGAAAACAGATACAATAAAAACAGGGCTATGGCTTCAAAGAAAACAGGTAGAAATAAATGCCGGGTCAGTTAAAAGGATTAATTATTTTTAGAAAATATCAGCCGTGAAAAGTGGACCTTTTGTACCAATGGAAATGCCTCTCTTTAAACAGAAAAACAATGCACTCCTACACAGAGTGATGAGACGTCCAGATCGGCTGGTGTGAGCCCTAGGGCTTCATCTGTCAACACATGTCAGTTTCTCAAGATGAAGCAAAATGATGGAATTTTAAATTCCGCCCCTGAAAACGCCGGCAGGTTTCAAGCGAGGTTTCTTTTTCCAATACAACAGTGTCTTTAATAGGGATTTCTCGGTTACTGTGCTAGGAATTACCTGCTAGAATGAGCTGTCACTCTGTTGTGACTAGAGATGTCGCGAACTGTTCGCCGGCGAACTTGTTCGCGCGAACATCGGGTGTTCGCGCTCGCCGGAAGTTCGCGAACGTCGCGCGACGTTCGCCATTTTGGGTTCGCCATTGTTGGCGCTTTTTTTTGCCCCTCTCACCCCAGACCAGCAGGTACATGGCAGCCAATCAGGAAGCTCTCCCCTGGACCACTCCCCTTCCCTATAAAAACCGAAGCCCTGCAGCGTTTTTTCACTCTGCCTGTGTGTGCTGAAGAGATAGTGTAGGGAGAGAGCTGCTGCCTGTTAGTGATTTCAGGGACAGTTGAAAGTTTGCTGGCTAGTAATCGTTTTGATACTGCTCTGTTATTGTAGGGACAGAAGTCTGCAGGGGTTTGAGGGACATTTAAGCTTAGGTAGCTTTGCTGGCTAGTAATCTACCTTCTACTGCAGTGCTCTGTATGTAGCTGCAGTGGGCAGCTGTCCTGCTTCAGATCTCATCTGCTGACTGCTGCAATAACAGTAGTCCTTGTAAGGACTGCTTTTATTTATTTTTTTGTTGTTTTACTACTACTACTACTACTACTACTACTACTACTACTACTACTATAAGAGCCCAGTGCTATTAGTCTAGCAGTGTTGGGGAGTGGGACTGGTGTCCCTGAAATCACTAACAGCTCTCCCCCTACACTATCTCTTCCAAGCACACACAGGCAGATTTTTCAGATACATTTTTGCCCTTGATCCCCCTCTGGCATGCCACTGTCCAGGTCGTTGCACCCTTTAAACAACTTTAAAATCATTTTTCTGGCCAGAAATGTCTTTTCTAGATGTTAAAGTTCGCCTTCCCATTGAAGTCTATGGGGTTCGCGAACCGTTCGCGAACCGCTCGCATTTTTGCGCAAGTTCGCGAATATGTTCGCGAACTTTTTTTCCGACGTTCGCTACATCCCTAGTTGTGACCTAGGTGTCAGAAAGTCATGATATATGAGTATATCCATATGGGGACCCCATGATCATTGTTTAACGTTGACTCTATTGGTTTTGATGATCCTGTATAGTATAAGGCTTCCCCCCAAAAATGAACTACCGAAATCATATAATAAGGAAATGGCAAACCTCAATAACTGTGGCATTTCAATGAGAAGAAGGCAGCTTTCACTCAACAGCAAACAACTGTTTTCACCATAGCACCACAGAATCCAAAGAACACCCTGGTGCGAATAAACCCCAAAAATCCTGTTTAAAAAGTCAGGATATTTAGGAAACATACCCCTAATCTACAGGTCCCACTCTTATTATCACTTCTAAATATGTATAGCACTTTTGGCCATGATCCATTTAAGACAGTAGTTACTGGACTTTTGTAGGTTCAAGTCTCCCTTAGATGATCAGTTGTTGTTCAGGGCATCTTTAGCCTTCAACAAAGAAACAAATATCAGCCATTCTGTGCTGGCTCAAATGTCACCATAACTAACCTCCTGCCTGGCCTTTCAGAGGTCTCTACCTGGACCTTTGGGGGTATTCAGGAGAAGATATGGCCATTATGCTCAATGCTAACTCAAACTGACCTTCTACTTGAGCCTTCATGAGTATCTAGTAGTGGCTTGTGAGACACATGTTGCTCACGAATCCCTTGGATGTTGCTCCATGTGGCCTCAAAACATGTGGCAAGTTTTGGCTGCATTAAAACCAGGTGTACTTCCAAACAGAACCTCCTCTAGGCTGCCAGTCCACATAAGAGCTACTAATATCCAATCACAGCCCAAATATGGTACCCCCTGGGACTTTTTGCATGCTTGTGTTGCTCTCCAACTTTCTTTACACATGAATGTGGCTCAAGGCTACATAAATGTTGAAGACCCCTGTAGTTGAGCAAGTTGACATGATCTAAGAGATATACCTCAGTCTACCTACCCACTCCTTTCATCCTCCCAAACCTCAAACCCCTTCCATTTAAGTTGCATCTCTTTTCCTCAGATTCCTGGAAAAATTAGGACCATACCAGGAACTGATTTATACTGTGGATAAAATGCTGATGTTGATGATTTTCCTTGTTGTATTGAATTTTCTTTTTACTAAGATTTGCAACTCCAGTGTTCCTTTTGTAGCTCAGCAAGTGAGATATTGTCGGTAATAACTGTTGGATAAGGTATCAGTGAAAATAATGAATTTGCTGCCCTGTAAATTAATTATGTGATGAGTGCTTTATCTATTGAATACAACTGACATGGATTGCACCTTTCATGTGTAAGAGGCACTTTGGTCCCATCCTTGGAATGATGAAAGCCTCTCTTTAGATGAAGGCTGATGGCACACCTGGAGGTCCCTCCATGCAGATTACCACCCCAAAATGCTCCTACTGCCTGTCTTTGAGTTGAATGGCAACTGCCTGTACAGACAACGGGGGGGGGGGAGGGTTTCCAAGCTTTGCTTGAGATGAAGGGCTGAGAATGATGGGAGTTTGAGGTTGAGGACCTGTAGAGTTCCTGTAGAGTTCCTGGAGCTATTTAATGGATTTTGGGAAATGGTCCATGAGGGCATTAGTCGCTGCATAGTTTCTTATTCAGAATATTTATGGGATTGCAGAAGATTGACTTTATTGGTGGTGGGAAAGCATTTGTCATCTGCAGAAAAGATTTGTTTCGGGCCAATTAATGTCCTTGTGGACCATTGCTTGATGTGATCTGTCAATGTTTTCATGATTAAACACCAGGACAGATTGATAAATTGCTTCTATGGGTTTCAATGGTGAAAGTTCGCCCAAGATCTCAAACTTTATATTGGCTTCCCATCTAGTCACTCTTAACTGAGTTCAAGCCCTGCATCTGGGCATAAAACTATTCACTGGCCAATTAATATCAGGACTGGTGGAGAAATCCAAATGGTTCTGTAAATGGGCCATCTCTCTCTCTCTCTCTCTCTCTCTCTCTCTCTCTCTCTCTCTCTCTCTCTCTCTCTCTCTCTCTCTCTCTCTCTCTCTCTCTCTCTCTCTCTCTCTCTCTCTCTCTATATATGAATGGAGAACAGGACATCAAATACAGAATGAAGCCTGAACCCAAGAAGTGTGGAGCATGCAGCAGCATGATCTATGTATGATATATAATAGGCAGCAGAGTATTGACACAGCAATTCACACAGCGCTGACACATCGTTTGTTCGCCCCTATCCGAAGGCTTTTAATTCCAATTATCAGGCAGAGAGAACAAGCAGAATAAATCCCAGCAATAAACAAAAACAAATGCGAATCTATATATAAATGCTCTTTATTACTTCCAATTCATCACTTTATTGTGGGTAAACCAGAAAGATTTATGACCCCACTCGGCCTGGCATTTGTCAGACAGAAGCATTTTCCTATTATTCACCTGAGGCACTGCCGGTGCCAGTGTTTTCGGGACATTGTGCTGCTGTGCTTTTATACATGTAGGTGGGAGCTGCCATATGTCTTCCCTAACAGCAGGTCAGAATATGGGTATAGCTTGCTGCGTGCAAGTGCACTGAATGTAGATATAGGCAGGTATATA
The DNA here is from genome assembly GCF_017654675.1 of Xenopus laevis. NCBI lineage: Eukaryota > Metazoa > Chordata > Amphibia > Anura > Pipidae > Xenopus > Xenopus laevis. The sequence goes on from NC_054384.1 coordinate 6,175,426, forward strand.
CTGTACCTTCTCTCTTATACAGTATGTATAGTTCAGTATAAGGTTACAGCCTAGGGTGGTGGCACACACAGTGTTACGGGGAGATTAGTCTAATCTCCCCAAAATGCCTTCCTTCCTGCTAGAATGTGAATTGCCGGCGGGATAGCTTCGGCGACTTCGGAAAATGAAGTGATCCGAGTGCTATCCCGCTGTCGTTTCACATTCTAGCAGGAAGGCATTTCAGGGAGATTAGTTGCCCGAAGAAGAGGAGGAGATTTGTGGCTGGGCTAAACTCCCGGGAACACCACCCTTTTAGTTCTATATATTTGTAGTTCTAGCCAGTAGTGATGGGCGAATTTCTCCCGTTTCGATTCGCCGAAAGAGTCACAAATTTCCCGGGAAATTCGCAAAATGGCGAAAAATTCACAAATATGAGTGAAACTCGAAAAATTACGCCCAGTCAATTTTCGCCGGAGTTTCACAAATTTATCCGCTGGCGGCAAAATGCGGAAATTCGTTGCGAATTTGCACCAGCCGAATTTATTCACCCATCACTAATAGCCAGTAATAAATTATACCCTATTCTCAGCATTGTTGTAGGAATTGTGTTATGATTTTTATGGTGCAGTTTTAATTTCTAAATGACACTGTTTACACTGCAAATAATTGACTCTCCAATATAAAATGTCATTCCTGAACCAACAAGTGTATTTAGTTGTAATATTGGTGTGTAGGTGCATCTCAGGTCATTTTGCCTGGTCATGTGCTTTCAGAAAGAGCCAGCACTTTAGGATGGAACTGCTTTCTGGCAGGCTATTGTTTCTCCTACTCAATGTAACTGAATGTGTCTCAGTGGGACCTGGATTTTACTATTGAGTGTTGTTCTTAGATCTACCAGGCAGCTGTTATCAGGGGCGATCCTGGCCCTTCTGCCGCCTGAGGCAGCAGCAGTTGCTGCTGCCCCCCCTCCCCCGGAAATTTGCTCTTAAAGTACCAGGAGCAGCATTTTTGCTGCCCCTGGTACCTAGTGGGGCGCTGCCGCCTGAGGCGACAGCCTCAATTTGCCTCATTGGCGAAGCGCTCCTGGCTGTTATCTTGTGTTAGGGAGCTGCTATCTGGTTACCTTCCCATTGTTCTGTTGTTAGGTATCACTCCAACTTGCAGTACAGCAGTAAAGTGTGACTGAAGTTTATCAGAGCACAAGTGCCATGACTGGGGGCAGCTGGGAAACTGACAATATGTCTAGTCCTATGTCAGATTTCAAAATTAAATATAAAAAAAATCTGTTTGCTCTTTTGAGAAACGGATTTCAGTGCAGAATTCTGCTGGAGCAGCTCTATTAACTGATGTGTTTTGAAAAAAAACATGTTTCCCCATGACAGTATCCCTTTAGAATGGTATTATTTTGGGGGTACTCCACCCCCAAAAAAGAAAGAAAAAAAAATTACCTTTACAAATAACTTTGAAATCAGGGAAAAGAGCTGCTGATTTTAATAAGCTAAACGAGCTTTACAAGACATTTACATTTTGAGGAATGATAGGGTTTGAGAAGCGTGGGTGTAAACCATTCAAGTCATTATCAGATACATTTTGAAAGGAGAGGATAATTCCCACCTTGTGTGTCGTCTGGATACAATTAGGCGAGCCATGGAAATGCTTCACGCTCACTGAATTACATGCTCTTCTGTGTTAATAAAAAGCCGGGAGAAATCTATCAGACTCCTAATAACTGGGATAATTTCTCATTAGGACAATTAAACCAGGCCCCGCCCCTTTCTCTCCTGTGCTCTTATTAACTTAAGGCAAGGTGCAAAGTTCACCTTTATAAAAAGGAATCATTTAAAACAAAAAAATGATATAGTTTAAAGTTTTTTATTTGTTGCTGTTAAAATGCATTCATTTCATTCTCATGTCAATTCTGTAAATTCTTTAAAGGGATACTGTCATGGGAAAACATGTTTTTTTTCAAAACGCATCAGTTAATAGTGCTGCTCCAGCAGAATTCTGCACTGAAATCCATTTCTCAAAAGAGCAAACAGATTTTTTTATATTCAGTTTTGAAATCTGACATGGGGCTAGACATATTGTCAGTTTCCCAGCTGCCCGCAGTCATGTGACTTGTGCCAGCACTTTAGGATGGAACTATTTTCTGGCAGGCTGTTATTTCTCCTACTGGGGGCAGATTTATCAAAGGTCGAAGTGAATTTTCGAAGTAAAAAACTTCAAATTTTAGTAAGTTATTTTTGGGTACTTCGACCATCGAATAGTCGAACTTCGATTGAATTTGAAAAAACTTCGAAATTCGAAGATCGAATTTATTTTAAGTACTGTCTCTTTAAAACTTCGACCATTTGCCACCTAAAAGCTGCCGAAAGTGCTGTTTTTAGCCTATTGGGGACCTCCTAGAACCTGGATGGAGGCAATTGGGGGAGTTTGGGAGATTGAAGGTCGAAGTTAAAAAAACTTTGATCGAAGTACAATCGTACGATTTTAAGTAGGCTGAATTTGGCCCACTTCGACCCCAAAAACTTCAACCTCCATTCGATTGGTCTTTTTGAATTCGAAGTTCGAAGTTTTTTTTAACTTCGAACTTTGACCTTTGATAAATCTGCCCCTTAATGTAACTAAATCAGTCTCAGTGGGACTTGGCTTTTAATATAAAGTGTTGTTCTTAAATCTACCAGGCAGCTGTTATCTTGTGTTAGGGAGCTGTTATCTGGTTACCTTCCCATTGTTCTTTTGTTTGGCTGCTGGATGGGGGGAAAGGGAGGGGGTGATATCACTCCAACTTGCAGTACAGCAGTAAAGAGTGATTGAAGTTTATCAGAGCACAAGTCACATGACTGGGGGCAGCTGGGAGATTGACAATGTGTCTAGCCCCATGTCAGATTTCAAAATTATATATAAAAAAATCTGTTTGCTCTTTTGAGAAATGGATTTCAGTGCAGAATTCTGCTGGCGCAGCACTATTAACTGATGTGTTTTGAAAAAAACATGTTTTCCCATGACAGTATCCCTTTAAACTGTTGAAATTGGATATATTATTCCACTCATTTCTTAGCAGCATCGGGGAAATACTAACAGTAACTAATATATCAGTTGAAAAGGGTAAAAGGCATTAATTAAGCATCAGGAGCGTGCCCAGTAAGGGCAAAAAGTGTGACCAACTGCAACAGATACTCAGTAAAGTTCAGCATTATAACACAACAGGAGAGCCATGGGAATAAATAGACATTAGGGGAGTATAAAGGTCTAATTGCAGTTATTTTCTTTTCAAATGTCACACTAAACGTGCCGTGAGTTGTGTGTTTCCAGGGGGCTGTTTATAGCAAACATCATTATTTTGTCTGTCAATTGTTCAACACAGAAACTGCCATTTACTCTTTGTATCGGTGACTTATTTCCAGCACAGGTGTTTATTATTATTAGTAAAATTTGGTTGTGCGTTGTGTTGGGTGTGCGGCTGAGACGAGTATTAAGAGAATGAATTACTCTACAGTCGATCACACAGTGAAGTAACAGAGTAGCCATAAAGCAAGTGAGAATGCAGCAGACTGAGCATAACTAACTGCCAATTGGTTGCTATGGGATACTATACGGAGGCACTTGGGAAGTCACTAGTGATGGGTAGGGTTGCCACCTTTTCTGGAAAAAAATACCGGCCTTCCTATATGCTTGCCGTTTTTTCCTATTAATAACATTGGCATCAAGCATCTTTTTTATCGGCCAGGCCGGTAAACCCTAGTGATGGGCGAATTCCTCCCATTCCGCTTTGGCAAAAAAATTATCGAAACTGGAAAATTGACACTGTCGTTAAAGTCAAAGTGACGCGAGCAACTTTTCTAACGCGCGTCCAAAATTGTTTGATGCCGGTGAATTTTCGCGGGAGCTTCACAAATTTATTTCGGCGGAGTCGAAACGCAGAATTTTAGTATAATCGTGGTAGGGTTGTCATCTGTCTGGATTTAATTCGGACAGTCCGGTTTTTGAAACTGATGTCCAGATGAAATGGACTCTTTTCTGGACCGGGTACATCGTCGGACTGGGCTGGTGGGAAGCCGGGAAAAAACACGTTGGGCCCAGCCCCCGATGTCCTGGCCCCTCCCCCGATGTCCGGACCCCCAAATAAAAATGAATTGTTGCGCTGGTATCGCATGAGCGTCAGCGTTCCCGCATGCGCACTGGTGTTTGCGCACACACGCCAGACATTCGCACATGCACGCGGTGGGGCCCCGGAGTATAGTTACCCGGTGAGCCCCCCCATGTCCAGTCCGACCCTGACCGGGTATCAGGGGGAGAAGGAGCCTAATAGTGAAAAATATTCCCCCTAGGTTAGTGCTTTTGACCCAGAAGTCTGTTACCAGATCCAAAAATTGATTAAATATCAAGGTGCCTCAACAACTTGAAATTATATAAAAATTATTTTCGTGGCGGTATCGTGAATTTATTCGCAGCGAATCCACGCATGGCGAATCCACGCATGGCGAATTTATTCGGCCATCACTACCCAGGACGCCGGCGTCCGTTTTTTGACGGCGGCGCAAATTCGCTGGCAAAAATGCGCCGGCGTTCATTTTTTTTTACACCTGTGAATTTTGGCTGCGGTTTTGTGAATTTAGTCGCCGGCGGTGAATCGCTTGAATTTGCAGCGAATTCGAGCCTGGCGAATACATTCGCCCATCATTACCCAGGAGCAACTTTCTCTGGCCCAATTAGCTGGAGAGCCTTTAGCCAGAGGATCAATTGGTTCTCTGCCCCTCAGTGGGGGTGATGATCGTCCAGCCAGTATGTACACCCCCCAACTGATACTAAACTTGGGGGGTTATGTAATAAAAGGCACAAAGTTTGCTCAAGAGCAGTAACCCATAGCAACCAATCAGCAGGCAGCATTTACTGGTCACCTGTTTAAAAGAAAACATCTTATTGGTTGCTATAGTGTACTGCTCCTGGGAAAACTCAGTGCCTTTTATTCCATATGGGGTAAATCTTAGTTAAAGGACCAGTAACATCAAAACCTTTTTTTAAACATTTGTCTTTATTAAGAAATAACTTACCGCAACTCCTCTTCAGAAAAGGCGATCGGGTGAACCAATTGTGCGGCGCTCGATTTCTCCCCCCTGCCTTCCTTTTAGAAGATAGCCAGGGAGGAGAAATCGAGCGCCGCACGATGGATCGCCGCCCTGTGGCCGTTTCTTAAGAGGAACACAAGCGGAGTTTCAGTAAGTTATTTCTTAATAAAGACTTTAAATTTTAATATGTGTTGGCGTCTTTTTTCGGAGCATTCTAACATTTTTTTTTTTTTAGAAATTTTTGCTGTTACTGGTCCTTTAAAGAAAGCCAAGATGTTGTTCCAATGGTGATAATGTGATGCACAGTGCAAATATTGTCCGTAGTCATTCTTAACTTCCCCTTTAGACATTTACTTGTGCACCTTCCGATGGCATCTCCTTCTGAGGTTGCTGCGGGCAGAGTCCGGTCAGAAGGAGAATGAAGTCTGGCGGGGAATTTGCATGGAAGCCAATTAAAAGGCTGACACTCTAATTGCCAATAAACCAGGCAGAGTTCTCGATTTGCTATTGCCTAATTGAATGAATCTAACAGGAAAACAAAGGGAATTATTCCGCTGTCTATTCAGCCTTGTTCCCTAATAAAGATTTACCTGCTTTGTTTATTCTGCCAAGGATTCCGATTCCGCACATAAAGCAAATGTCACCGGCTGCCATTTATTTTCCTATTAATTTCAGGACTGAATTAAAGGGCAAATAAAGGCCCTAGATATTGTGCATTTATTTTGTTAGTAGCGGGTTGTAGACGAGTATTTCCCACAGGGGCCCTCTGTACTCCTGGGCCCCCAGCAACTCCTTCAATCAGCTCCGGGTGGCTAACTGGGCTGCAACTTAGAGGCATTATGGGATTTGTAGTGCGTTAAAGGAGAACTAAACCCTAAAAATGAATGTGGCTAAAAATGGCTTATTTTATATAGTGAACTTATTACACGAGGCTAAAGTTTGAGCTTGTCAATAGCAGCAATGATCCAGGACTTCAAACTTGTCACAGGGGTCACCATCTTGGAAAGTGTCTGTGACACTCACATGCTCAGTGGGCTCTGATTGGCTGTTGAGAAGCTAAGCTTAGGGCTCGTCACTAATTATCCAGCAGAAAATGAGTTTCCCTGGCTGTAATATAAGATGATGCTACAGGTTTGCTGATTATTCAATTCTGATGCTAGTTGCACTGGTTTCTGTGCTGCCATGTAGTAATTATCTGTATTAATCACTAATCAGCCTTATACTGTGACATTTCTATTCTATGTGTACTGTATATTGTGAGTGGCTCCCTAAGCTCAGTAAGTGACAGCAGCACAGAGCATGTGCAGCGAATCAGCAGAAAAGAAGATGGGGAGCTACTGGGGCATCTTTGGAGACACAGATCTTTACTGCTAAAGGGCTGTGGTTGCCTTGGGCTGGTACAGAAGCACAAAACATCATGTACAACATTTCTACCTACTTCTTTAGTTAAAGGAAAACTATACCCCCCAAACAATGTAGGTCTCTATAAAAAGATATTGCATAAAACAGCTCATATGTAAAATCCTGCTTCATGTAAATAAACCATTTTCATAATAATATACTTTTCTAGTAGTATGTGCCATTGGGTAATCATAAATAGAAAATTGCCATTTTAAAAAATAAGGGCCGCCCCCTGGGATCGTAGGATTCACTGTACTCACAAACATACAAACAAACCATACATGTTAGGTCACATGAGCCAATTAACAGACAGAGTTGTGTCTTTTGCTTCCACACTTCTTCCTGTTACAGTTAGAGTTGAAGTATTTCTGGTCAGGTGATCTCTGAGGCAGCACACAGACCATCACAAAATGGTGGTTCAAGGCAAGAGATGTAAAAAGGCAATATTTACTTAAATATATGTTCCAGTTTGGTAAGATTCTTTAATATGCCACTTAATATGATATGAACTATCTGTTGCTTAAGTGTTCATTTTGGGGGTATAGTTTTCCTTTAAGCTTTAGTTCTTCTTTAAACCTTTCAAGAGTCTGGTATTAGATCGTTACTTGCTGTAATGACTACACACCTAAGCCTTGTCCCCAGCGACCTACAGTAAACTGCCTCCTGCTTTAATTAGAGGCCCAATTAACATAACATGCGTCTGTGCTGATGTTACAGAACCCCGGCTGGTTGTCCTGCCTGTATATCCATCAGAGCAATAATTGCACGGCTGCTCTGCTATAATTACCCATAATGCTTATGAGAGGTAATATTTTATCCTAATCTTCAGTCCCCCCCCCCATGCATATGGAAGCAATTGTGCAGACGGATGGGAGCCTGCGTAGAATTAATGCCATACCTAAAGGCAAAGTGACTTTGACACTTTAATACGTAAGATTTATTGCTCCTCGGAGGTGGTTTGTATCATAATTGTGTGATATTGACTATATAATCCTGCAAAATGACTTCTATATACCCTTAAGCTGTAACTGTTTGCACTTAAAATTAGAGGAGGGATTGATATTGCCCTTCGGCATCCGGTATCAGGCTCAGGCAAGGCCATGGAGCATAACAAAGGGTTAGTTCTGCTCCAAAATGAAATCCTAGTGAAATGTAGGCTGCATTTTAGTAGAACAGTTTATAGGTTTTGAAATATTTACTCTTTTGGGTTTAGCCGGATTGCCATTTTAACTGCAAGCTAGTTGCTAGGGTTTTATTACCCTAACAACAATGTAGCAGTTTGGATGTCTGAAAATAAAGATAAGATGTACAATACAAAAAATAGAAGTCTTGGCACCGGTGCTATGATCCCTGTTTATCATAAATATGACCTGGCAACAAACCTCTGCCTGTGTATCCCAGTCAGTAATGGCTGGCAACCAAGACCTCCATAATATAATATCATGTTATAGAGTAATTTATATTGTTAGAAAGTACAGATTGAGAAAGGTGGATGGTCAAATCAGGGCCAAATTGACTCCATACTTGCACAAAGGGTAAGACTGAAGGCTGAGCCGAGCTGTGATTTGAAGAGAATGTGTCATGGCCAAATGAGATGAGAGAGAGAGAGAGAGAGAGAGAGAGAGAGAGAGAGAGAGAGAGAGAGAGAGAGAGAGAGAGAGAGAGAGAGAGAGAGAGAGAGGTGCTTATGACTGACGAAGGGCCAGATTGACATCTGCTTGAGGAGCCACACAGAGGGTTATAGCTCAATAGTTTGCTTTGAAAGTCTAGGATTGTCCGTGATTCTATCTTCATCATCTCACTGTGTTGGAGACTTGCATCAGATCTGTCAATGAAAGTGTTTGAACGTCTGAGAGCAATAACGTGGGACATATTTTGATTGTCCCTGATTCTATCATCATCTTCTCACTGTGGTTGAGACTTGCATCAGATCTGTCAATGAAAGTGTTTGAACGTCTGAGAGCAATAAGGTGGGACATATTTTGATTGTCATGATTCTATCATCGTCTTCTCACTGTGGTTGAGACTTGCATCAGATCTGTCAATGAAAGTGTAGACTGACGAAGGGCCAGATTAACATCTGCTTGAGGAGCCACACAGAGGGTTATAGCTCAACAGTTTGCTTTGAAAGTCTAGGGTTGTCCACAATTCTATCTTCATCTTCTCACTGTGTTGGAGACTTGCATCAGATCTGTCAATGAAAGTGTTTGAAGTCTGAGAGCAATAAGGTGGGACATATTTTGATTGTCCATGATTCTATCATCATCTTCTCACTGTGGTTGAGACTTGCATCAGATCTGTCAATGAAAGTGTTTGAACGTCTGAGAGCAATAAGGTGGGACATATTTTGATTGTCTGTGACTCTATCATTGTCTTCTCACTGTGGTTGACTTGCATCAGATCTGTCAATGAAAGTGTTTGAACGTCTGAGAGCAATAAGGTGGAGCATATTTTGATTGTCCATGATTCTATCATCATCTTCTCACTGTGGTTGAGATTTGCATCAGATCTGTCAATGAAAGTGTTTGAACGTCTGAGAGCAATAAGGTGGAACATATTTTGATTGTCCGTGACGCTATCATTGTCTTCTCACTGTGGTTGAGACTTGCATCAGATCTGTCAATGAAAGTGTTTGAACGTCTGAGAGCAATAAGGTGGGACATATTTTCATTGTCCGTGACTCTATCATTGTCTTCTCACTGTGTTGGAGACTTGCATCAGATCTGTCAATGAAAGTGCTTGAACGTCTGAGAGCAATAAGGTGGGACATATTTTGATTGTCCGTGATTCTATCATCATCTTCTCACTGTGTTGGAGACTTGCATCAGATCTATCAATAGGAACAGCAGAAAAATGAACATTAATTTCAAAAACAGTTGCATGACATTTGCTTTGGTTTCCACCAAATAATCACTATGGAATGTTCCCCTCTAAGGCAGACTATAACCCCCTTACTTATTGAGGATTCCCTGGTTGAGGTTTCCCAGAATTACTGATGTTTAACTCAGCTTCTTAATATTGCAGGCAGGAAATTGAATCCCTTTTGTTTCAGCCTTGCAGTATTTACTCAGCATGACACCAGTCCTATATCATTAATGGTCTCCCTTTTATGCATACGCGATGGACACTGGATCCTTGGCCTGTCTTTCACATACTTCTAGATTCTGAAATTGTTCCAACATACTTTCTATGGGCTTCAGTGTAAATGCAATGGCAAATCGAGGTAATGCATTGCTTCTCAGTCACTTTCAGTCTTTTTAGGAGGGACAGAGGGATTAAAAAGGGTGGAGGAGTGGGTTTGTATGTAAAGCCTGAATTAAAGCCATGCGCTAAAGAAATAAAAATAGCTGGCACTGGTGAGGGTGTAGAATCACTCTGGGTAGAGATTTCGACTGGGCAAAAGGTATCAAAAAGAATTATCATTGGTGTATGCTATAAACCACCTCGTATAAGTGTCGAGTATGAAGCCCAGCTACTCTTGCAGATACAAGCGGCTTCACAGCTGGGTCAAGTTGTTGCTATGGGTGACTTCAATTATCCAGACATTGACTGGGGTAATGGGGTTGCTAAGACAGAAAAAGCTAGTAGGTTTGTAAATATGCTGAATGACAACTTTTTATTCCAGCTCGTTCAAGAACCTACTAGGAATAACTCTCTTTTGGACCTTGTAATAACTAACAATACTGAACTCATCTCTAACATTTGTGTGGGTGAGCATTTAGGGAATAGTGATCATAACATGGTCTCCTTTGAGATTCTGTTGCAGAAGCAATTCTATAAGGGAGTAACTAAAACACTAAATTTCAGACGTGCAAACTTTGACAGTATAAGGGCATCTCTGCAACATATTAAGTGGGAAATGCTTTTCACAGGGTTAAACACAGAACAAAAATGGGAAGTCTTTAAAATGCTGCTTAATAAATATACTTGTCAGTATATTCCACTTGTAAGCAAGGAACGTCGTTGCAAAGCAAAACCTTTTTGGTTCAATAGAAGCGTTGGTGTTGAGGTGGGTAAGAAAAGACGTGCTTTTAAGGCTTTCAAGTTAGCTGGTACAGCCGAAACATTTATAAGGTACAAGGAGGCCAATAAATCATGCAAAGAAGCTATAAGGCAAGCTAAAATTGCTATAGAAAAGGATATTGCAGCAAGCAGTAAAAAAAATCCCAAATTATTTTTTAAATATGTCAATAGTAAAAAAATGAAGCAGGAAGGGGTGGGACCCTTACTATCAGAGGGGGATCAGCTGGTTGATGAAAACAAAATAAAAGCGCAGATTCTGAACTCGTATTTTTCATCTGTTTACACAAATGAAGAACCAGTAAGTGAAGGTTTCCTTCTTAACACTCCCAATTCTAGTAATACAACTAATGATGCATGGTTCACACAAGAAGAAATTCAAAAGAGACTTGAACAGGTTAAGATTAACAAAGGTCCAGGGCCAGATGGTATTCATCCCAGGGTAATTAGCGAGCTTAGCTCTGTGATTGCCAAACCTCTTTACTTAATTTTTCAGGATTCATTGAGATCTGGTATTGTACCAAGAGACTGGCGAATTGCTAATGTGGTGCCTCTATTCAAAAAAGGATCCCGTTCTCAGCCTCAAAACTATAGGCCAGTTAGTCTGACGTCAGTATTAGGAAAGCTTTTCGAAGGGTTAATAAAGGATAAGATACTGGACTTCATAGCAAATCATAATACTATGAGTTTGTGCCAGCATGGTTTTATGCGTAATAGATCTTGCCAGACTAACTTAATTTCTTTTTACGAGAATGTAAGTAGAGACCTCGATTCTGGGATGGCAGTGGATGTGATTTACTTAGACTTTGCTAAAGCATTTGATACAGTGCCACACAAAAGGTTACTGGTTAAATTAAGGAATGTTGGCCTGGAACATAGTATTTGTACCTGGATAGCGAACTGGCTAAAAGATAGACTACAAAGAGTGGTGGTAAATGGAACATTTTCTAATTGGACCAGTGTTGTTAGTGGAGTACCGCAGGGCTCTGTACTAGGTCCCTTGCTTTTCAACTTGTTTATTAATGACCTGGAGGTGGGCATTGAAAGTACTGTTTCTATTTTTGCAGATGATACTAAATTGTGCAGAACTATAGGTTCCATGCAGGATGCTGCCACTTTGCAAAGTGATCTGTCTAAACTGGAAAACTGGGCAGCAAACTGGAAAATGAGGTTCAATGTTGATAAATGCAAGGTTATGCACTTTGGCAAAAATAATATAAATGCAAGTTATACACTAAATGGCAATGTGTTGGGAGTTTCCTTAAATGAAAAGGATCTAGGGGTCTTTGTAGATAACACGTTGTCTAATTCTGGGCAGTGTCATTCTGTGGCTACTAAAGCAAATAAAGTTCTGTCTTGCATAAAAAAGGGCATTAACTCAAGGGATGAAAACATAATTCTGCCTCTTTATAGGTCCCTGGTAAGGCCTCATCTGGAGTATGCAGTTCAGTTTTGGACTCCAGTCCTTAAGAGGGATATAAATGAGCTGGAGAGAGTGCAGAGACGTGCAACTAAATTGGTTAGAGGGACGGAAGACTTAAATTATGAGGGTAGACTGTCAAGGTTGGGGTTGTTTTCTCTGGAAAAAAGGCGCTTGCGAGGGGACATGATTACACTTTACAAGTACATTAGAGGACATTATAGACAAATGGCAGGGGACCTTTTTACCCATAAAGTGGATCACCGTACCAGAGGCCACCCCTTTAGACTAGAAGAAAAGAACTTTCATTTGAAGCAACGTAGAGGGTTCTTCACAGTCAGGACAGTGAGGTTGTGGAATGCACTGCCGGGTGATGTTGTGATGGCTGATTCAGTTAATGCCTTTAAGAATGGCTTGGATGATTTTTTGGACAGACATAATATTAAAGGCTATTGTGATACTAAACTCTATAGTTAATATAGGTATGGGTATATAGAATTTTAATTAAAAGTAGGGAGGGGTGTGTGTAGGGATGCTGGGTTTTCATTTGGAGGGGTTGAACTTGATGGACTTTGTCTTTTTTCAACCCAATTTAACTATGTAACTATGTAACTATGTAACTTACAATTCATATATTCTGCAACTCATTACTGATGTTGACTCTGGGTCACTAAGAGGGCTGATTATATAAATTAGAGTAGTGGCATTTTAGCACTATGTGCCACCTTCTTTGAAATCACATACATATGCATGCCTGCAGTTAAACATATTTACCAAATCTATTAGCTCCTTGTGTGTCTCTAGTATTCTGTATAAACCGCTATTAAAGAACCTTTAATGGTCCTTGCTGAGGAACACATGTCACAAGTAATGATGACATGACTCTCAGCTTCTGATAATGCTGGCAACGTTTTATTTAGTAGGATGTTGGGCTTATTAAAGACATTTAAAAATACATTATACTCCTGTACCCAGTGTTAGACTGGGCCTTCTAGGGGCCCCCTAGAGCGGCTCGACCTCCTAAGACCCACCAGTGAACCTGGCAGTGAAAGCCACTTTAATAACAATGCAATGTAGACAAAGCTAAATGTAAATAGCGGCAAAGACCTATGGTGGAAGTAAAAAAGAGATGATGGGAATTGTTCTTGGCTGAGATCTGCTAGGAGATTGTGACATTGACAGCCCACACTTAGACCTGGTGGTAATAAGAAAAACCTCATGGAAATTGCTTGTGACTGGGGCCCAATAGGGAAAGGACTAACCAGGAGATCCTCTAGTATTCTAAAGGGTCTTCAATCTGGCCCTGACTATCACTTCTATCAGTAATTGCCCTACCAAAATTTCCACCTCTGCCACCATATTAAGGCACTTTCTACATCTGAATGGATACATTTGCGTTCCTGTATATAAATATGTCCTGTTGGAGATGGCAGTTGGAGTTGGCAGTGATTGACTCCACTTGAGAGAATTATTTGGCTATAGGACAGATTCCTGCTGGAAACATTCTAATGCTATGATAATCAACGACTTTGGGGAACTATAATTATGCTATAGTATATATCGTAAGTAAGATGCTCAGTAAAACCTTTTTAAATGGCAACCCAAGCATCGTAATCATCAGTTGTTGCAACCTTTCATATCAATTTGTCTTTGCAGTACAGTATACAAGCCTGCTGAATGTTCTGGACTTTATGAATATAATTTACATGATAATTATGAATAATTATTATATGACGGGCACATTCATTTGCCTAGGAACAGGCATAGCCAATAAAATGACGTGGCCCCGTTTAATTGTTTGATTACTGCATTGTGATGTGTAGGTGCATGTCATTACATACGAGGCAAGGTCATCATGTGCTCAATGTTCTTCTCAGGGGACCCAATTTCAGTCACAGAAACAGCTTTGTGTCTTGGTTTACAACCAGTTATCCACCTGATTTTGATTTTAATTTGTAACTGTAAATGTTACTGTATTCTGGGTAACTAGGGTCAGACAATGTCCTAGTGGTCCCCACGTTATGACAACATTTAGTACTTTTTCTATCTAATGACAGATAGAGTGGACCCTACAGTATATGAAGAGACCCAGTGGTAACCTTCATCATTCTGGGGCCCATAGGTTAAGAATCCTAGCATTAAGTATTTTTATCCTCTTCCTTTTAGCACTTACAAATGTGAAACTCTGGGCAATCGACCGACAATGTTTCCAGACGATAATGATGCGGACGGGGCTCATCAAGCAGACGGAATACATGGAGTTTTTAAAAAGGTGGGAATTCTTATTATTTTCTTTTTCTTTTCCATAATTATTTCAATTTTATAGAAACAATAAGAGAGAGAAATGTGTTTTTTAAAGGAAAAAGTTAAACCTAAAAAAGAATATGAATAGAAATGTTGTATTTTATATGCTGAACTTACGATATCAGCCTGGGTAGTCATCAGCCTTACATCAGTAACAAACTTGTCCATAGCAGCTCACTATCTTTAAATATCTATGCACCACTGTGTGTGCAACAGAGCCCTGAACTTAATGCTTGATGTAGATATCTGAAGATGGTGAGCAAGTACTCTCTAACCAAGAATTAAAGGGCCAACCATGTGTCAATTAATGTTCTAGCACTTCCATCAAAGCCCAGCACTGTAGTCTCAAGAGAGCCCTGTTCCTAACACCTACCACAGGCATCAGAAGATGCTGAGAAAGTACTCTCTAACCATAAAGTAACGGGCCAACCTTTGCCCCATTCGTTCTCCAACACTTTCATCAATTGCCAGGTGCTCAGCCCTGTACTGTAGTCTCAACAGAGCCCTGTTCTTAACACCTACCATAGACATCAAAAGATGCTGAGCAAGTACCCGCTTACCATAAAGTAAGGGGCCAACCTTGCACCCATTAATGCTCTAGCACTTCCATCAGGCTCCAGTTGCTGAGTCCAGTACTGTAGTCACAACAGAGCCCTGCTCTTAACACCTGCCATAGACATCAGAAGATAGTGATCAAGTGCTCTCTATCTTCTGATGTCTATGGCAGGTGTTAAGAACAGGGCTCTGTTGTGACTACATTACTGGGCTCAGCAACCTTTGCCCTATTCGTTCTCCAACACTCTCATCAATTGCCAGGTGCTGAGCCCAGTACTGTAGTCTCAACAGAGCTCTGTTCTTAACACTTACCATAGGCATCAAAGGATGGAGCAAAAGTGCTATGTAACCATAAAGAAAGGGTACAACCTTGCGCCCGTTGATTCTCCAACACTTTCATCAATTGCCAGGTGCTGAGCACAGTACTGTAGTCTCAAGAGAGCTCTGTTCTTAACACCTACCATAGGCATCAGAAGATGCTGAGCAAGTACTCTCTAACCATAAAGTAAGGGGACAACCTTGCGTCCATTGATTCTCCAACACTTTCATCAATTGCCAGGTGCTCAGCCCTGTACTGTAGTCTCAACAGAGCCCTGTTCTTAACACCTACCATAGACATCAAAAGATGCTGAGCAAGTACCCGCTTACCATAAAGTAAGGGGCCAACCTTGCACCCATTAATGCTCTAGCACTTCCATCAGGCTCCAGTTGCTGAGTCCAGTACTGTAGTCACAACAGAGCCCTGCTCTTAACACCTGCCATAGACATCAGAAGATAGTGATCAAGTGCTCTCTATCTTCTGATGTCTATGGCAGGTGTTAAGAACAGGGCTCTGTTGTGACTACATTACTGGGCTCAGCAACCTTTGCCCTATTCGTTCTCCAACACTCTCATCAATTGCCAGGTGCTGAGCCCAGTACTGTAGTCTCAACAGAGCTCTGTTCTTAACACTTACCATAGGCATCAAAGGATGGAGCAAAAGTGCTATGTAACCATAAAGAAAGGGTACAACCTTGCGCCCGTTGATTCTCCAACACTTTCATCAATTGCCAGGTGCTGAGCACAGTACTGTAGTCTCAAGAGAGCTCTGTTCTTAACACCTACCATAGGCATCAGAAGATGCTGAGCAAGTACTCTCTAACCATAAAGTAAGGGGACAACCTTGCGTCCATTGATTCTCCAACACTTTCATCAATTGCCAGGTGCTCAGCCCAGTACTGTAGTCTCAACAGAGCCCTGTTCTTAACACCTACCATAGGCATCAAAAGATGCTGAGCAAGTACTCTCTAACCATAAAGTAAGGGGCCAACCTTGCACCCATTGATGCTTTAGCACTTCCTCAGGCACCAGTTGCTGAGCCCAGTACTGTAGTCACAACAGAGCCCTGTTCTTAACACCTGCCATGGACATCAGAAGATAGTGAGATAGTGCTCTGTAACCATAAAGTAAGGGGCCAACCTTGCAGGGGTCCCCAACCTTTTTAACCCGTGATTCACAGTGAGTCACATTCAAATGAAAAAAAAAAAGTTGGAGATCAACATAAGCATGCAAAATGTCAAATATTGACTATTGGTAGCTCCCATGTGGACTGGCAGCCAATAGAATGTTCTGTTTTGCAGTGTACCTGTTTTGGGCTGTTATTGACTATTGGTAGATCCTATTTGGACTGGCAGTCAATAGAATGTTCTGTTTTGCAGTGTACCTGTTTTTTTTACAACTAAAGCTTGCCTTTAAGCCAGAAATTTCAAAAGAGGCCACTGAGTGCAACATTCAAGGGGTCAGAGAGCACCATGTTGCTCACAAGCCACTGGTTAGAGATCACTGCTCCAGCACTTCTATTGGGCACCAGGTTCTGAGCCCACTACTATAGACTCAACAGAGCCCTTCTATAGGCATCAGAATATGATGAGCAAGTGCTCTTTAGCCAAGAAGTTAGGCACGAACCTCAAACCCACTGCTGTAGCACTTGCACCTGGGACTTTAATAAATCAAGCACAACAAATAGAAATCCATATAAAAATATGACTTTATTTATCCTTTTTTTAAGTTTATGCTTTTTATAATTGGACTGACTTAGGAAAGGAGTTACCATCCATGCACCCAGCGCTGCCTTTAAACGTGCCATTTCTGTGGACAGTAAATACTGGGGGTGCTTTGACGTGTTTGTCACATTTAAAGTCGGTCACAGAGGAGGATTTTTTAGAAGCAAATGACTGAAAGGCTTCTGGGATATTGTTATCCTTTCATCTGACCTTATTTAAATACTTAATATGGCTCTGTGTATAGTAAACAGCATCAACATCATGTATTTTTAGCTGCATTTTCTTTCTAAATCATATCAGTCTGGGGGGCTATGGCATTTACTAGAAGATAATCTGTGTTATTATCCCTTAATATCCCATGCTACTGTGCAGATCCAGTTTAATCTCTCTCAGTGTTAATCTGCCCCACTCATTGGTAAAACTGATCTATTTTTGTGTGGTGTAAACAAAAGAACCCTTGCCCATATGAATATGGACATATTTAATAAACATATCTAAAAGCACAATGACATATATTCTTTAGTTATAGAGTGTTGACATGTTCCACAGAGATTATACGTCATTCGCTGCCCCAGTGGGTCTAACTATCTAAGTCATTATCACAGTATTTACACACACACACTATGGGCAATTTCATCAGAAGTGATTTAGCCAGTTCAAGATAATCCTTAGCGGTTGACAGCAGAGACAGGTCAAAAGGCACCCAATGAAAGTCTCCAGTGATCACCGCTCACCGTCTTTCCCCACTATTAGCCACTTCTTCCCACACATCAACCCAATCCCCTGGATGAACAAGACCAGAGCTAGAGAAGGTAGCACATGTATTTGCCTTGGGTCCTATAAATGAGCTGGAGAGAGTGCAGAGACTAAGTGCAACTAAACTGGTTAGAGGGAGGGAAGAGTTAAATTATGAGGGGAGACTGTCAAGGTTGGGGTTGTTTTCTCTGGAAAAAAGGATCTTGCGAGGGGACATGATTAGACTTTACAAGTACATTAGAGGACATTATAGACAAATGGCAGGGGACCTTTTTATCCATAAAGTGGATCACCGTACCAGAGGCCTCCCCTTTAGACTAGAGGAAAAGAACTTTCATTTGAAGCAACGTAGGGGGTTCTTCACAGTCAGGACAGTGAGGTTGGGGAATGCACTGCCGGGTGATATTGTGATGCTGATTCAGTTAATGACTATAAGAGGGACTTGGATTATTTTTTGGACAGACATAATATCAAAGGCTATTGTGATACTAAGCTCTATAGTTAGTATAGGTATGGGTATATAGAATTTAATTAAAAGTAGGGAGGGGTGTATGTATGGATGCTGGGTTTTCATTTGGAGGGGTTGAACTTGATGGACTTTTTCTTTTTTCAACCCAATTTAATTTAACTATGTAATGCCTCCACCAATCATTGGACTCAAGACAAGTGTTTCTGCTGCCTTCCTCTAGTTCCAACTCTGGTCAAAAGGCTTAGAGCAAGTTTCCCACTGCAAGTTGCTATCAGTGTAGGGCCTTCTCTTTAATTCTCAAATGCTGAGCTCTTGTTTACCACCACCTTAGGCTAGGGCCACACAGGGGCCGAAAACCACAAACCAAAATCCGCTGGCTGATTTCTGCCCTACTCCGGCCAGTAGCCTCCTCTCTATTCCGCATTGAATCAGCTCAGCGCAAACAGACTTGGTGATGAACCATGAGTCTCTGAATTCTGAGCTGCAATCTGCCAAAGTCTTTGTGCAACAAGTCAATTCAATGAGGAAGAGAGAGAGGAGAGAGGTAGGGCAGAAATCAGCCAGAGGATTTTGACTAGTAGATTTCAGCCCCAGTGTGGCCCTAGCCTAAAGGATCGCTCTGGGTCTTCTTGTTTGTTTTTGGAATGTGAGGTAAGAAAACAGAGTACCCAGAAGGAACCTGCATTGACACAGGCAGAACATACAAACTCCTTGTCAAATGTGCCCTGGCTAGTACCAAACCTAGGCGCCCAGCATTGTATGACAGCAATACTACAACTGTACCAAAGGGCTTTGCAAGTCTTTTATTTTCACGCCAGGTAAGAAGTAGAGACCATCACAAAATTCCCCTTCTCTAATGAAGCAATGTATTTTATTGTCTCTATCCAGCTTTTTGCTAAACTGTAACTTACAGAGACTCCAACTGCACTTACACTTTCTGCATCATCTCCAGAGTTATTTTGTTCAATTTTTCTTGCCAATTTTCTCCATTTCTAAGCACACTACAATAAATATTCATGTATCAGCGTTCAATTATTAAGTGCTTCTTCTATTGCTGAAACGTGTTACTTTATATCCATTTTAAAAACACTGACCCTAAAACACAGAGATTGGATTAACCACAAGAATGGATTTGCCACTCAGCAAAATGTTTTTTTTTTAAATTTGTTTTCCAAAGGGATATTCGCATATAAACCGTTTAACCTCCAACCCCAGAGAAAGCTTTTACCCATCTCTTTGTAACATTAATATGGAGAGGATTTTCTCTTGCTGTGATACGGAAATATACATTCAGAAAGTAACCTGACTGTGTAGGCTTTTCTTTGGTTGAAATTTACGTTTTTAAAATACAGATGTTAAAATAATCATAATTTTAAATTGCTGATCCAGAAGTCAAAGGCATTATAATAATATATCCGTATAGCTTCTAAATGCTACAATATTACTTTAATAGTTCAAAAGATGAAAGGCGGCACTCCGGTAAATTAAAAAGGTGGTATATTCCAACAGGTCACTGACCCATAACACCTGACGCATTTCGGGAGTAAATCCCTTAAACATAAGCCTATGATTAAGGGAGTTACTCCTGAAACGCGTCGGGTGTTATGGGTCAGTGACCTGTTGGAATAAACCACCTTTAACTAACTGGAGTGCAGCCTTTTATCTTTTGAGCTATTATGATTCTAGTGGGGACGCTGATGGCAGAGCACCCGGACTATTTCAACGAAACAATGGAGCCTACACTAATTGGAACACACAGGGGGTGAGTTTGGAGTGGCCTTTTTTTCTTTTTTGTACTGCACAATATTACTTTAATACCAATATTTCCTCAAGTGCTCTCATGTTTCCTAGAAGAACATTGTAACATTTTAGGGAAAGAATATGTATCTGTCTGTTCCTTTCTATTCTCTGCCCTGGTGGTTTTGACTTTTGAAACAATGTTGCAGAAGCCAGACGACTAGCAGACCTATGAAGACGCATGTGAGGCTAACTTCCTGCTACGCTGTTTCAAGATGGAGAGAACAAGGAGACACAATAACAATGACATTTACAAATAACTTTAAAACAATGAAACATTTTTAATGGGTGTAAATTGGGAAGTTTCCTAGAATTACATGTTTTTTCATCATGTTCATTTTAATTCATGGATTAACTTTTCCTTTAAATCCTTTTCCTTTAAATCCTCATTTAAGTTGCCAAAATGAGCGGCTCATTACACGTATGGTCTGCTGAATTTTAAATTATATAAATATATTTTCAGCAAACAAGCAAAAAGGCCATGTTTCTCTTTCATGAAGGAGAATGGGAATGACTAAGAAGCAAGAACAACAAGCATTAGAATCTATTCATATTTATAAGGTATGAGTCAGGTTAATTTATAAATGGATAAAAGGCACTCTACATTGCACAAAGAAACAAAACAAGCTATTTGTAACTGTAATTGTTATTAGAGCAAGTGTTCGTTTATTCATTCTGTTCCCTGCTTCTCACACTTGAAGCAATGTGGCACTGGGGTAACACTTGAATTGAGGCTACTGACCCTTGGGAGATGTAGAACCAACCTGAACATAATTTAAAAAACACAAAAATAGAAATTCTATTGTACAATTACAGATACTAAGAGTCTTCTGCTCAAAATTTGCTTAAGAATATATTGTGTTTTTTGAAGAAAATTTATTGCACTCTCAAGTTTTCTGTTTTGGAACTCCATGCCCTTTATGTATCTAACACTCTGATCAATGATGTCATTGTTTTTAGCTCGGGTTACACTGGTGCCCTTATTAACCTAGAGGCTGGTTAGACATTGCTGGCCCAAAAACGAATCAGAAGCAGTCACATGTATGAGCTTCAGTTTTCTCAAATTTTCTGCACAACATGCTAATCATTCCCGAAGAAAAATTCCATAGGCACTGATCATCTGAAGTTGAACATACCCAAAGAAAAATTCCAGAGATGCTGATCATCTGAAGCTGAAAATTCCTAAATAACTATTCCACAGGCATCCATCTGAAACTGAACATTCCTAAATACCATTTCCATAGACGCAGATCAGCTGAAGTTGAACATTCCTAAAGACCATTTCCATAGGGACTGATCATCCGAAGCAAGCTGAACATAACCAAATAACAATTTCAGACATGCTGAACATTTGAAGTTGAACATTCCTAAATACTATTTCCATAGATGCTGATCAGCTGAAGTTGAAGATTCCTAAAGATCATAGCCATAGGCGCTGATCATCTGAAGCTGAACATTCCTAAATATCATTTTTATAGATGCTGATCATCTGAAGCTGAATTTTCCTAAAGACCTTTTCCGTAGGGCCTGATCATCTGAAGTTGAACATAACCAAAGAACAGTTCCAGAGATGCTGATCATCTGAAGTTGACAATCCCTAAAGATCTATTTCACAGGCATCAATCACCTGAAGCTGAACATTCCTAAACACCAATTACATAGGTGTTGATCATCTGAATTTGAACATTCCTAAAGGCCATTTCCATAGACGCTGATCATCTGAAGTTAAACATACCTAAAGACCATTTCCAAAGGCGCGGTTCATCTGAAGCTGAACATTCCTAAATTCCATTTCCATAGGCACTGATCATCTGAAGCTGAACGTACCTGAAGAACGAGTCCAGAGATGCTGATCATCTGAAGTTGACAATTCCTAAAGAACTATTCCACAGGCATCAATAATCATAGACGCTGATCATCTCAAGTTAGGTATTCCTAAAGACCATTTCGATTGGTGCTGATCATCTGAAGCTGAACATTCCTAAAGAACAATTCCAGAGATGCTGATCATCTGAAGTTGACAATTCCTAAACAACTATTCTGCAAGGCATCAATCATCTGAAGCTGAGTATTCCTAAAGAACAATTACATAGGTATTGATCATCTGAATTTGAACATTCCTAAAGGCCATTTCCATAAATGCTGATCATCTGAAGTTAAACATACCTAAAGACCATTTCCAAAGGCGCGGTTCATCTGAAGCTGAACATTCCTAAATACAATTTCCATAGGCACTGATCATCTGAAGCTGAACGTACCTGAAGAACGAGTCCAGAGATGCTGATCATCTGAAGTTGACAATTCCTAAAGAACTATTCCACTGGCATCAATAATCATAGATGCTGATCATTAGTGATGGGCGCCAGGCGCGAATTTGCGTGATTTGCGAAACGCCCGCGAAAAAATTCGCGAATTTTTCGGCGAAGTGAGTGAAACGGCGCAAATTTGCCCATCACTACTGATCACCTCAAGTTAGGTATTCCTAAAGACCATTTCGATTGGTGCTGATCATCTCAAGCTGAACATTCCTAAAGAACAAGTCAAGAGAAATTTGAGTGCATATATATATATATATATATATATATATATGCATACACACAGTATATAGGTGCCAATCACTTATACAAATGTAAACATCAATTGCAGCATTTAAAAAATGAATATTTATATTGAATATGCAGTCAAGGCCATGCTATTATGAAGTGGGTAGTGCATAACAGCTAATAATTCCCATCTCTGTGTGCTTTAGTTTTAATTCACTTTGCAGTCAGTGCACACAGAGATCTTTGAAAGATGTTATTTTGCATGTGAAAGCTAGTTTGCTGTGAAAGTTAAAGCCCTGCAAATCCAGCCATCCATGCAGAAGTGAAATGAAGTTTAATATCACAGATGTGCCAAAGGATCAGAAGGGGCCATTTGCTTACTATCAGCCGAAGACTTATTTGCTTATGTCTGTGCCAAGTACGTGCGCTTGTTGAGCAGCCTGCAAAGAGGCAAAATCCAAACTCCCTTCCTCTGTTGTTAATTATATAGGTTCATTATCTCAGCACCTGAAAATAATTATATAAGTTAATTGAAATAATAATAAGTTAATTGAAATTGTTAACCAATTCGTTTTGGGGTTTAAACACTAATAACAAAGTATTTTTTCCTCTATTGCCAAGTGGCTCCTATTTCTGGAAAGACATTTGCAATCATGTCTGTGGCTTCTAAACTTATTTAATATCATCTGGCACTTGTTTCTCTGTTTAAACACAGGGCCGGCCAGATTTCTCTTTCTATCAAAGCCGCACATGGCTATTCATGTCATAAATGTGGCCAAAACCGCTTTTCTGATTGGTCATTTTTCCACGGCACCTTTCTAATGTCTCGAATCCAACGTGTTGCTAAGTGATTCTGTCTTCCCGTGGAAACATTTTGGCTCTGAATCAGGGGCACCCAGTGTTACGTACTCAATAAACACTGTCAAACTGAGGAGCTGGGAAACTGTGCACCTGCGATAAAAATATAAATGTGCACTTGGGTGTGAAATGAGGATGTAAAAAACAAAATCAGCGGGGAAGAAATGGCTTCATATCAACTTCAAAGCAAATTTGTATTGTATTATTGGAACAAGGCAAACAAGTCCCTTTTGCTTTGATGGTAACAATATGGGAAGCAGACTCTGCCGGGGGAGACCGGGAATGTAGAGGAACCGCTAAAGTTGTAGCCAAGTATCATTTCAATAGTGTGAAAATAAAGTCATATTGTGGGAGGCTTAGTGTGATGTCCAATTTGCAGCCTCCAACTATTGAACCAAGGTACCACCATCTCTAATTTTGACCCTCGTCAGGTGTTGCCATTTGGAATCCAGGAAAGAGTGTTCCATTGCATGGCATTGATGACTTGGCAATGTCCAACTTGCAGCCTCTAATACTGAATGCAGGTCCCTTTATCTCTAATTTTGGCTCTAGTCAGTTGTTGGCATTTGGAAGTCGGCAATGAATGTTCCATGGCATGGCATGGTGATGTCCAACTTGCAGCCTCCAACTATTGAACCAAGGTCCCTTTATCTCTAATTTTGGACCTGGTCAGGTGTTGCCATTTGGAACACAGCAAAGAGTGTTCCATGGCATGACATTGATGGGTTGGCAATGTCCAACTTGCAGCCTCTAACTACTGAACACAGGTCCCTTTATCTCTAATTTTGGCCCTAGTCAGATGTTGGCATTTGGAACTCTGCAATGAGTGTTCCATGGCATGACATGGTGATGTCCAACTTGCAGCCTCTGCCGTTCTTTTTAACCCTCTGTTGGTCAGCGACAGACATCATGAATAAATTGGTTGCGCAAGGAAAATAAATGTTTGGTTGAGAAGGCACATAAATTAAACACCAAAAATGAAACACATATAAGAAGACAAGACCATTGCCATGGAGCATGGCTGACTATATAAGGGGGAACAAAAAAATTAAGCCCAGTTTAAAATAAATGTCTATTTTACCTTTACATAATTTTGTAGAACATTTTTTCTACTTCTTGTGTTAACATGATGATAATTTTGCTCATTTCCAGTAACGGGATGGTCTGGGGGTTGGCAAACCCTGCTTTGTGTTTGGAATAAAACATTTTTAAAGAAGCCAGGTGGCTTTGTTTTTTGTTCCTTAACAGAAGTTTCCGAGAGCGAGGCAATTTAGGGCCTAACAAGTATGATAAATGGAAGTGTCTGTCAGGAAACAGCTTGTTAAACAATAGCGGGAGGCAGATCCGTACAGTGTGTGACACAGAGCACAGCTGGCGGCCCGTAATACGGCATTTTTATGCCAATATCAAAGGCATTAAATGTTCTTTTCTTTTACTATTCAACGCTGGAAGGTCGGCGGGTATTCCGAAGAAATAACATAGCCGATAAATCTTTACACTCCCTGACTGGGAAACACATAGGGAACTTTTTGCATTCCAGCTGTTACAGAAAGGCACCTACCATCAACCCCAGCTAACAGAGTAACCACAACCATGCTGGGAGTTGCAGTTTACTATTGGACCATTATTTGTCATGTCAGACAACAGTACTGCAGCTACAGGGGCAGGCGTTTGAGTATTAATAAAATGGGAGAACTCACTGAAATTAGGAGGAACCCGGGTAAATGCTCAATGATCACTTAGAGAAGTGTTTGTCTAATGGTATTCTAAGGTTGTTGGGAGTTGCATGTTTCTGCACCAGTTAAAATTTCCAGGGTCAGGTTTGTCAGGTCTATTAATAAGTAATATTTATTGTTGATACACTATGGAACTTTGTTGACTGCGAATGTATAAATAAATAAATGATATTTTATGTGTGTGTTTCCAGGTTCATAAACAAACAAATCAAATGCTTTAGGGAAACATTTTTATGCCTGACTGGTCAAGCTCAGGAACAATCCCAAATGATTTGTATATATATATATATAGATATATAAAACACAAAAGCCATGAATATCTTGTAAATTATATCCTTATAAAAGGTGAGTTCTGATGTCATCAGTTATGAACAATTTATTCGCCCATCACTACTGTCTACTTTACATGCTATAGTGATGTTCGAGTTTTTCTGACCCAACCCCACCTATTTATATACCTGCACCCGTCTCGCCCCCCAGTGATGTCACCAAAGGGGTGGGGGATTCTGGCTTGCGAGTTTCTTAAAAGCAGCACGTGCGGTGGAAGTGGAGCACTAGGAGGTCACAGGCTAAAATTTAACCCGCACCTGCCCACAACCCGCAAATTTTGTTCTTCGGCTTTGGGTCGGCCTGCACATCAATAACATGCTCCACCTAGTGGCTAAATGTAGAAATGAGATATTGGGTTGGAAGAAATAATTGAATCAAAGTCACTTTAAAGGGATACTGTCATGGGAAAACGTGGTTTTTTCAAAACACATCAATTAATAGTGCTGCTCCAGCAGAATTCTGCACTGAAATCCAATTCTCAAAAGAGCAAATCAGAGCACAAGTCACATGACTGGGTGCAGCTGGGAAACTGACAATATGTCTAGCCCCATGTCAGATTTCAAAATTGAATATACAAAAAAAATTGTTTGCTCTTTTCAAAAAGAGATTTTCAGTGCAAAATTCTGCTGGAGCAGCACTATTTACTGATGCGTTTTGAAAAAATGTTTTCCCATCACAGCATCCCTTTAACCACTAGAAATAAAAGTATTCTCTGAAATAACCACAAACATGATGGTGTCCCTTTCAGCTGTTGCTGATACAGTAAAGCCTCAGTCTACTCTGTATAATAAACTCCATTAATATTTACCCTGCAGCGGCAGTCGGAAGCCTGTGATATATTTCCGTAAGACAAGTACCTGCAGCAGAGCAGGCAAAGCCACTAGACTATTGAAATATACAAATGCTTGAAAACAAGGTCTCGGCAAGCGGTGACCCCACAACCTTATATCCTTCGTAAGGAAATTAAAGGGTAAACTAAGAACTGCCAGGGGATGCTGGGAGCTGTAATACAATGATATCTCAGAGAACCCTGCCCTGCGAGGTGATAAAACCCAATGATTTACAGAAACAAAAGTTGCCTGAAGAAGTTTTCTTCCCAAACTGCATAATGATCATCTTTGCTTGTTGCCTAGCAACAGCCTCCCGTTGAGCCATAGAGCTGCAATTCTGGGAAATTTAACCTTAAAGCCTCTGGTGTCGCATTCTTAACACTTAAGTCAGTTTTTTTTTTTTTGAAAAACAATTTGAAGTGATTTTCAGTGAAGCTTGCGCTATAAACCCATCCCGCCCCTGCGCCATTAGGTGTTTTATTGGACCCCTGGGTCACGTACGGCAGCGGCTCCCACTCAGATATATAATTGTACGGCACAAGTAAACACCGTATTTTACCGTAATTGCCTCTATTTGTTCAAGTCCTTTGCTGCATTCACAGTCACATGACACAGACGACGCAGTCTGCCCCAAATCTTACAAACAGCAGGTAGTGGCGCTTCATTGCTCCGACTGGAAGCAGCAGAAATAAGTGTTTCAATTGCTGGATATTTTCCTTCATGGTCTAAAAGCAGAACTAAACCCCCCTAAAGTGAAAAGCCCCTTCCACTACCCTCCATAGTGCCCCTCCCTTCTTCCTCATTGCATAGCGAATAAGTGAAAAATTTGCCCCTAATTGTGCAATTCACAATTGTGCAGAGTAGAGAAGCGGAGCTCGAGGACGTCATCTCCCGCATGTTCAGTTTTCTTTGGGTTCTATTAGGGGGTTCAGTATCAGTACTCCTTTAAAGTTATTGGAAAGAAAAGCTAAACCTTAAAGTTGCTCCACCCCATCATAGTACCCGGTAACTCAGGGAACAGATTTAAAACTTAACTTTTACTAGTAAATTACATTAAAATCATGAGTCCAGGAGAACATATAAAATAAAGAGATAAAGAGCCTGAAATTAGGTTAAGCGATGTATGCAAGCCGTGAGATAGATATTAGGCTGATTCGTTAGGTCCGCAGTGGAGCGCTACAGTAATAACGTAGTGGCAATAAAGACAATTGTCTCGTAGTCTATAGAAAATGGGTATTCAACCCAACTGGTCCAACTTGGCATAGGCTCACGTATGAACCCCAATTAGTCCGCCACCCCTTCACCCTCACTTTAACCCTCAGGCGTACCCTCCCACTTCCATAGAAGGAGATGGTTGAATTGGGTGGTATCAAAAGTTGACCCACTATTGAATTATTAAGAACGAGTTGTGGTACTCTCAGTAGGCTCACATTCTTTACACATCACACTCCTTTAAAGTTATATCGTATGATGTACAGAGCTGGCAGGTTTCCTTTGTAATGGACTGGGCCAGCAAAACCTCAACCTGCCCCAACCTTGACCATCAAAACCTCAACCCGCCCTCGACCCTAACCAGCAAAACCAAAACCTGGCCCCTCACCCTAACCAGCAAAACCTTAACCCGCCTCTCACCCTAACCAGAAAAACCTCAACCCGCCCCTCACCCTAACCAGCAAAACCTCAACCCGCCCCTCACCCTAACCAGCAAAACCTCAACCCGCCTCCGACCCTAACCAGCAAAACCTCAACCCGCCCCTGACCCTAACCAGAAAAACCTCAACCCGCCCCCAACCCTACCCACCAAAACCTCAACCCACACTCAACCCTAACCCGCAAAGCTCAACCCACAGCCGAACCTAACCAGCAAAGCCTCAACCCGCAGGTGGTCAACCCGAACATCTCTATTCCATTGATATTTTCAACTTCAGTTACTGTGTTAATGGGAAGAATTGCTAAAGATTGCATTTCCACTATACCATCACTCTTATATATAGAGGTATTGGACCTGTTATCTAGAATGTTTGGGACCCAGGGTTTTCCGGATAAGGGATCTTTTTTCGTAATTTGGATCAACATACATTGTGTGCTAAACTTAAAATAAACCCAATAAGGTTGTTTTGCCACCAATATGGATCTGTGTCGCTTAGTGACCATTAAGTACAAGATGCTGTTTTATTATTACTGAAAAAAAGGAAATCATTTTGAAAAAAATAGAATTAGTGGTTAAACTGGACTCTGTAACAGATGCCTTTCTCAAAATCCAGAGCTATAATATAATACTTTGCTGGATAGTGGATCCTATACTTGTTTAGTTATTACAATAGCCTCCTTGTATGAAGCCAACAAATGGCATGACTAATTGAAAACACCCAGAATCCTACTAGGTAAGTGCGGTGAGTGTTAGATAAAATAGCAGATAGCACTGACATATGCTGTAGCACCCGGTTTCTCAAGCCTCAGGATCCACAAGTATAGTCATTTTATTGAAGCAGCAACACCGTGCTTCATAAAAAATATGTTTATTTAGTCCATTAAATACAGACCACCGACAGACCAACACCTTATGCGTTTCGGGTGTTACCGCTCCTTCTCTAAATCGTGTACAAATGTCAACCCTAAAGCTGCCGTCACCTTCAGCTGTTGGTTTCAGTATTCCCTGGATTGATTGATACTGGAACTGTGGGAAAATGCTGCATTAGTGATAAAAAAGTGGCAAACTGCATGCTAAGCTGACAATCTAATGTTTTTGGAATGTGGTAGGAAACCCTCCCAGACACAAGGAGAACATACAAATTTCTTGCCCTGGCTGGAATCAAACCCAAGACCTCAGGACTGCAAGCTTCCCTCCCACTTCTAATAAGCCCCACCCCATCACAGAATTCTACCCTGCAAGATATTTCTGCATTTTCCTATCACTGGAGGAAACAAATCCATCAAAGCACTTTTCTATGTGCATGAACGTTTCTAGGTACAGTTGCCCTTTTATTTTTATTGCTTTCATTATGATCCATTGAGTTTACTGAAAGATCTAATAAAAACCATATGAGGAGCTGGGCGAGCGCTTATGAAATGATATATATATTATAAATGGGGTTTTATAGGCACATAAAGCCCGGCACACAAGTGTAAATAGCTTTACGGGGAAATCTCTCCCTTTTCTCAGGCGATCGCATTCTTAGAAGACAGAGACCAAAATGAAACATAAAATATAAATTCAACAAAACTGCAGAAAAAAATCTGAAAAGAGCCTAAAAAATATACATTTTAATTCCAGCCACTGCATGTTCTCCCCGTGTCTGTGTGGGTTTCCGCCACTATTCCAAAAACAAAAAAGGCTAATTGGCTCCTAATTAAACTGATCCGTATGTGTGTGAATGTAATAGGAGCCTTAGATTGTAAGCTCACTGGTGCAGGGAATCATGTGCATGTAGTATCATCTCTGTACAGTGCTGTTGAATACGTTGACATTCTATGAATCATGGATAATAATTATAATAATAATATTAGGTAAAACTGGGTTCATCTTTAGATTCTTTAGGGAGGCTATCAAGGTTCTACTCAGGTTCATGCATGAACACCCTGTCTCCCTGAGCATCATTGCATTTGTCCAGTCTGCTCTGATTAAACGTGCCTATAGTATACCTCCGTTATACCTCCCAACATTTGCGGTAAATTGTTTATGGTCCACGTCCATTTCATGGCCACACCCCCCAAATGTCCATTTTACAAAATTTGGCAGGTTATGGAAAGTTTAAACACATTTCTGGGCGCTTTAGTGCCATGTTTTTCTAATGAAGGTGAAATTGCCCTTTAAGCTGTCTCAGTTCTCCCAAGAGACTTGTTTATATTAAATAACTACAATTGTATCTAAGTGCAGGTGCTGAGTGTTCTGGGCTGTCTGACAAAAAGCCTCTCATTTGAATTGATTTTCAGAAACTTTGTATCTTTTTCTGGTGTCAGTGCAAGAGATCAAACAGAAACTCGGGACTGTGGGCTGAGCTGTTAGAGTTGGGACTGTCCCTGCGGGACAGTTGGGAGATATAATATAGATACTGGTGGTCCTGGGATGTACCATTTCCCTGACCGTGGGGGTAATTCCACGGTTCCCATAAATATACCCATTGGGTGCTAATGCAGTGTAGACCTGCAATAAGTCTGACATTGTGGCAAATATCCTTGTATTGTGTGTAATAAAAAGTATGGCTGAAAATTGCATTTTGCACATCCTTAAACCACCCTTACAAATTCCCAAATATTTGCTTACAGCAAGGACAGTAGAGACATGTCAGTGTAGCAAATACTCTATCCCAGTGCCTTTAAACTTGTGTTTAGAAATAAATCACAGAGTTGGTGGGTCTGTGCCGAAAATTTTTGTGCTGAGATGAAGCTGTTTCCTTTGGCTTCGTAAATATTCGTAAGGAGATCATTTTAACGAAATGAAATGTTTTCACTATCGCTGCAATTCTGCGAGAGTTTGGAGGAAGGCTGAGTCCTATCGGCGGTTCCCTTGGGATCAGCAGTGACAGATATGTGGGTGGCAGGAACGAGCAAAACACCTATTAGTGCAAGATATTCTAATCTCTGTCATAAACACGGTCATGCTAAATAAATGAAAATAAATTGCTGTAATTGGCGTACGCAACTCACTGCCGCCTTTATTCCTAGTACAACATATGTCTCCCTGAAAGCTGCCTATATATATGTATAATGTATGTGTTTAATGGAAGCAGATGCTTAAAGGTGGGCTTCTTCAGCTTCATGTTTCATTTACCCACCATCAGGCGTCAGCGCAGGATACATAAAGGGTAGTGATAATAATCATTTTGTTACTTACAACAGATTAACTTTGGTTACACTTCCAGCAGCAGGATAGATCAAGTACCCCGATGACTCATGGCGAAAAATAGGAAAATAGGGGCATAATTATTATTATTAACATGTATTTATATAGCGCCAACATATTGCGTAGCACTGTAAAGTAAATGTGATTATACAACTAAATCACATGAATTATATACATAGAATATATGGAGTAACAAACATCACAATCAATACAGGTACAAAAAGGTGAGGAAGGCCCTATGCATAGGCATACAGTCTAAAGGGAAGGGAGTAATACACAAGGTGTGGGAGTGGGCAAGATCCAATTAAGTGGGTGAGAAATGTTGTATTGTATGTGGTGTTGCGTTTGGTAGTTAAGCAGAGTGAGGGGAGGCTTCTCGAAAGAAGTGCGTTTTCAGAGATTTCTTGAAAGCAGAAAGGTTGGGAGAAAGTCGGACAGACCGTGGGAGAGAGTTCCAGAGGAGGGGTGCAGCCCTTGCAAAGTCTTGAATGCGAGCATGTGAGGAGTAGTGATGAGCGAATTTGCGCCATTTCGCTTAGTTGAAAAATTCGCGAAACGGCGAAAAATTCACGAAACGACGCCGGCGCCCATTTTTGACGCCGGCGCCCGTGTTTTCGAAAAAAAATTAAAACGCCGGCAAATTTTTGCAGCGAATTTTCGTGGGCGTTTCGCGAATTTATTCGCTGGCGACGAATCGCACAAATTCGCCGCGAATTCGCGCCTGCCGAATACATTCGCCCATCACTAGTGAGGAGGTAATGAGAGAAGAGTTGAGTAGCAGGTCAGTAGAGGAGCGTAGTAATCCACCTTTTTCCCGAGTTCAGATTGGCCATTTAAAGTAATGGCAGGCAGGATATATATACATCTTAGGGCAGGGTCTAATTGGGCCCATGGGACACTAGTAAAAAACTGGGTGGGCCATGGATCATGTAGGCCCTTTCAACCCAGGCACATACCCCAACTGCCTGCCAGGAACTTCCAGTGCTCCATTGCCCCACCCCTGTCATGGCTGTGGCCACAAGTATGAAGTAAAAGGCACCGAGCCCTGGTGGGCTGGCAGTGGGAATATATGACTGGTGGACCCGTGAGTTGCAGCCCAGTGAACCCTGGAAACACCAGTCCGATGCTGTTTTAGGCAGCATAGTCAAGTGCCCCTTCCTACTAGTTCTTAGGAGTGATTGGGCTGGGTGCTTAAGTCATGGCTTAGCCCAAGAGTTAGTAGTCACCCTGGGAAATGCATTTGGTTGGGGTAGAAAGGGTTTCCGGGCCACCTTGGCAATTGACAGTGTTGCTGCTCTATTGGGTTGTTACAGTATATCGTTATCCATGAGTTTGACTCAAAAACTTTACTTACTCCTTAATAAGTATTTGACAGCCCAAACGTTTGTGTCTGCCTTGTTTATTGGGTTGGTGCAGTTGTGGAATGTCCTCGGCACTAGAGAAAGCTCTGAGATCGGAGAACTATTATTTACAAACAGTGTTCATTCTAAATATAAGAGAAACGACAGCACCCCTGGTGGTGAAAGTGTGTTCATCAAGGTGGATGGTGGAGAAGGCCTCTGCTGAGGCACACAATATGGCAGTCCTTCATGTACTTAAGGGAAAAATAATTAAGATAAACTCACAATATGTTGAGCACTAAGGACTGTAAAGCTTTTGAGAGTCTCGCGCCCTTCACATCACATAATTGTAAATGTAATGAAAACAAAAGGGAATTGAGTTGGAGTGACAGAGAGGATGTCACACAGTTGAGATGGGAGATTCTCCTTGGGAAAACTGTTTGTCGTTCTAGAGTGACAACATAAAGAGAGCGCGTGGGAGTTTGTACTGAGCGCTTTACATTATTTAGTAATATCCAGACATGAATCGTCAGCCCGACGTGCCATTCTATTATTCTGCATCCGAGTGCTCATTTATGGATTAAATAGAACCTGGACAGAGAGTTTCAGTAGTGCAGTGAGTTCTTTATTTCATGGCACACAAGGAAAATACTGTAATTAAGAGCTGCTCCGGTAATTATCTCAGTGCCAGTTCAACCTGCCTGTTGCCTGCACTGGACAGGACTGATGAGACCTCCTAATATAGTCTGATGAATAAGCTGCACCTTAATTAAACCTGCAGTCTGTCCTAATTAAAATCACTATTGTTTGAACTATATATTCAACTTATTCAAAAGGGAAGACAGTGTTGAAATGACATTTGCATACCCCCAACTGTCCCATTTTGAGCCCACAGAGTAGGGTTGCCACCTATGGATGGATATTTGTGTCAAAGCTGCCTGCCTGGTTTTCCAAATTAGGAAAACTTGGCAGCATTTTCTGAGATTGACATGGCGATCAGCCAATCACAGATCTCCATGGGTGAATCTGACCCATTTCTTACCCAAAATTTGCGAAAAAGCCCAAAAAATTGCCAAAAGTATTGCACTCAATGGGTGTTTTGTAGCTCTACAATTTTTCAAACTGTGCCACATTTTTTAAACCATGTCCTTGGTTTTTAAACCAAGTCTATGGACATTTTTTTCTCAGCGAAATGCAGCAAAATATTTTGCTCATCCCTAGTGGCAACACAACCACAGGGGCTCTTCTAATGCTGATGGCCAAGGGCTCAACCCCAAAACCATTCCGGCATGTGGTCCTTAAATAGAACAACACTTCAACAAGGGAATTATTTTTAGCTTCCCCACCCCATCTCCTTACTCACTTTCACACCATATCTTTTTCCCTGTAGATAACATCTCACAGCCCACGGCTATTGCTTTCTATGTGCTGGGTTCATTGTTGCCACGTCCCAGAGATAAAACTGTCTTTTCTGGTTTCCACGTGTAGAAAATATGATTTTCTTTCCATCACCAAAGAAATAATCATATTGTGTTTGGGTTTTTATTTCCTATTGAGTTTCTCTGATCCGTCTGGTGGATAGCCCATCCGTCATGCTTGATAAGGCTGATTAGCACCCAGGTCTTTTCTCTTAGGCTATTTCATATATGTAGGGATTGTTGTGGAAGATAATAGCTCTTAGGCACATTACTAATAGTATGAAGCACCTCCTGCTATGTGGCTGTCCATATCTTTTTTTTCAAGAGTCAGGACCTGAGGCATTCTTATTTGCAGTATTATAAAGGTCTGTCTCTGTGAAGTAATGACAAAACCATCCTTCCATGCCCTTCTCCAGTCCCACCTAGTCTACTACATCCTTCTACCCACTGGCTTCCCAGACTCCATGGTAAGGGCAGTTGTATATGATATGATATCAGAAGAGCTCATTTAAGACCACAAAAGCACATTTATGCACATTTCTGTAGTTGCACTGAGGCACCTGTGTGTTTGTCTTGCCTCCAGTTCCAAATGTGACACAGGTGTGCTCCTCCTCCCTGTCTGCAACTCTGCCCTCCTTGTCTTCAGCTCTGCCACCCTGCCCGCCTCTCTGTCATTGCGCACCCTCCATGCGCAACAGGGGGAGGGTGAGGTGGTTGGCCGGCCAGGTTGCCTAGGGTCAGCTTAGTAGGGTGCCTGGTCAGCTTAGCCCAGCCTTGCTTCAAGCTGTTGGGTTCCCACTATTGATTCACCCCACCCATCATGAATACAGTGCTGCCAAACTTAGGCAACCCTGAATTCATCTGACATTCATAGAGACCTACAGCAATTTTCCTACATGCAGGGCATGAAAGTAAAGGTACATGTTGGACTGTATTTGAAGAAAAGAATCCTAGTGTATAGTTTATATAAAGTTTATAATCTCACCAGTAGTATGTGAGGTCCGGGTGCTCATGCCCCAGACCTACAGCTCAAGGTGGAAGTATCCAACCAAAGGAGAAAATTGCAGGCACTCACAGATCCCACAAACAGGCTTGTAAAAAGACTGAGAATTTTATTTTAGGCCACAAAGTGAGTTAATACATAACCTTACACGTTTCGTGCCTGTAGGCACTTAATCATAGGCTCAATTTCCCTACATGCAGGGCACGGAACAAAGTAAAGCGATATGTTGGACTGTGCCTACTTTTTGCTCTTTGCACCCTGTCCTGCTAGTTATTACTTTCAATATAGTGTGACAACCACAATATTTACCTTCTTGTATTAATTAGAAGTTGTATGGTGTTAAGAGGCAATTTGTTTCCCTAGAATGATCATTTCTTGCAGCAGATTACAGAGCAAACTTAACAAGTATTCATGCATTTCTAAATCACGAACTGTCCAAAATTGAATGTTGATAAAACATTATCTGCAAAGCCCTTAAATGGTGTAAATACTGTTAAATGGACCTTCGTCTTCGGCGCTTGTCAAAACAAGGCAATCTGGCATTGTCATTGTAATAAGGGTTTCAACTAAGGATTTTTATCTCCCTTTTGCACATTGTAATTTCTTGGATTTATGGTCGGAATTATGAATAAGTGTTTAAAATCGCATCAAATTGTTTTCAAAGGAAAGGGCGGTTTAATCTGTCATAGAAAAAGTGACACAAAATGTCATTGTCATAATTATCGCAATTTAAACATATGGCACACAAAAAACAAAAGAAATAACATCAGATGATAAACTTTGTCGGCCCCTTGTGTTTGGACTGCCGTGAAAAAGATATATTTACATTGGGCATCGTTACTGTCTTCTGTTTGCCTGTGTGTTTCACCCTCTTCTTCTGTCTCCTTTCTTCCGCATTCTCCACCAACTTTGAGTGCAAATAGAAAGAAAGGGAGCTCAGATATCTGAAGCACTCACTGTCACTGGAGTATGATATTTAGGAGGGGTATGGTGCAAAAGATGGTTGAAATGTAACTTTTCATATTTCCTGATGTTCCAAGGAACTCCTTGAGACTGCATAGACTGAAGCTTAATGTATGCTAAGCCCCCAAATATTTTTTTTATAGAATGCATGCCAGAACAGACCTGGTGTGTCTATAATAACATAGCATGGTTTTAATATCATTAGAAAGAGGTCCTGTCTTCGTATAAGATGGCACATCCTCTAGCACCATTGCTTTAACCATCTTCTATTCTTGAATTTTACTCTTCTATGTGTAAAAGTGATGGTAAATGTTTTATCATCATCATATAAGTGGTAAGTAGTATGAGTGCCCTTCACTGGTGGAAAACAGGTTGGAACAGGTTGGTTGAAACTTATGCGGTAGGGCTGGTTCATTTTTTTGGTATACTTAATGGACCAATTGGTTTTGAGGTCCATGAAAGGTCTAGGTCATGGTATTTGGAAAAGCTAAATGATCATATCATTTTGTTATCATACAGAGCAACTTCTATTCAATATGAGTGATCCTTAAATTATAGCATGTTGAGTTTTTTCTTTTTCTTTTGGAAGATTGCAAATTACGGCCCAGTGCAAAAAGTTCTTAATCTTATGTTTCCAGACTTTGAACTGTATATGGTCCCTTCTTTCCTTCGATTGGTCCAAGCACCACAATGTCTTGCCATCTAAATACCCGGGTTCCAGGGAGAAACTAGGGTTATCTATCAACTAAGAGCAAAGACTACATTAGCTTCTAACCTTGACAGATGCCTTCCTTCATTTACCTGCTCCCCTGTGGATAAATGCTTCAGGGTTCTTCATTGCTATTAAATACAAACACCTAGAAAGAACATTTGGGAAAATGGTGACTAGGCAAAAGTTAGATAAATAATTATTTTTCCCTCATTTTAAATAATCCCAACCCTCGATGACATTGACTCCCAACCCTGCATCATTATTTATCAGTGGTGAACATAATAAAAACAGTAT
The DNA here is from genome assembly GCF_017654675.1 of Xenopus laevis. Classification (NCBI taxonomy): domain Eukaryota; kingdom Metazoa; phylum Chordata; class Amphibia; order Anura; family Pipidae; genus Xenopus; species Xenopus laevis. The sequence goes on from NC_054384.1 coordinate 6,212,108, forward strand.
ATAGGTCCTATAAGGACTAGGACAGAACAATCCAATATTGATCACAAATTGTATCCATGTATACTAACTATCAATATATCCTCTCCTCGCTCAAGCCTTGCACCACAGGGATTGACTCGCCATCAAGCTGACATTGGCACCATTGAAGACCTAGACTAAGTAATTAAAGAGGCTTAACCATAACTGAGCTTTGTTCCTTAAATATTCTAGTATTTAAACAATCCATTTCTGGTGATTTTATAACCTTTTGTATCATTTGTGTAAAATTATCGAACCTGCTTTATCGTATGTATCAAGTTTTCTCTTAAAGGGGTAAATTTATCAAAGAGAGAAGTTCCGCCACTAGAGTGAAATTCCGCAGCTCTCAATTCATTTCTATGGGATTTTGAAAGGCGTATTTATGAATGGCTGAAGTGAAAGTTCACCCTTTGATAAATACGCCTATAAAAATCCCATAGAAATGAATGGAGAGTGGCGGAATTTCACTCTAGTGGCGGAACTTCACTATTACCTTCACTCTTTGATAAATATACCCCAAAGAATGAGGTTGGAAAATCTCACTACTGTTAAACTCAATGTGAATTGGCCACTTAGTAATTGATGCAAGTGATTAATAACCTTGTTTGTAGTTTGGCAATGAGCCTTATTTTCTCATATGCCGTAACACATCATATGGCCTAACCAGCAGGAATCAGCAGTAATGTGTCATGGTAACTTATACAGTATACCTTGTATCATGGTGGGAGCATTTGTTCAATTCCAATGGAAGTTAATAGTCCAAAATGACTGTATAATTTTCAGTGGCATAACTACAATCAACCAGTCAGCAAACTTAAGTGCAAAATCACAGTTACACTGAAAGATATAATATTTGAGTTCAACTCTAACATCAAGCAAGTTGAAGGTCAAAGTAAGAACGCTATAGTTTTGGCACACAGCTTTTTCAAATTGTCAAGAGGACCCCATTGTACTACTTCAAACAAAGTGCTTATTACCCTATGGCCGGTTGTTCTCTGGCTCGGTCTAGAAGAACTTATTTCAAAGGCTTCAAAGGCTTGGAGAGAAGAGATGTTAAGGCTGATAAAACCAAATCATCACCTAGACAACAGCGTCACAGTAGCTCACTCTCATGCTAAAGTGTCTCTGCTAAGGCCCTTTAAAAATAGTAAACATGGGAAGGTCAGGAGACAGGAGAAATTGCTGGTGCTATTAAGGGATAACTTACTCTTCTCTTCTTGGATAAGAGACTCTTCTTTCTGGAATGTTGTTAGAGCAAGAGGACTATATTTCAGGGTTTCGGGGTGCTAAGCCAGCTATAACAAGCAGACAATTCTGAAAGGGAACAAGTGAGACCTTCAGGCAAGGTACTGTTAATGGCCAACAGGTAATCAACATGGGGAGGCTGAAGGACAAGAACAAGATAGGGTTGGTGTGACTGGCAGGAGCAGGACAAAGGACTGGAACAGGACTAAGATGGGAAATGAGGAGCAGAACCTGATAGGGCTAGAATCAAGGAGCAAGAGGGGCAAGAGCTAGGGACTAGACCACAGTGCTCCAGTAGTAGCTAATGCCAAGGCACAGGTGGTGAGAAAAGCAGGGTGCATATACGGCAGCATCAGCCCTGGTTGGCTTCAACTAACCAACCAATAAGGCTGCTGTCAAGGGAAGACTAGGTGATAGATAATGAGGAATCCTGCTAGCTGCTCACCTGGCCTACTGGATAGGGCATTGAGCCAGAAACTCAAATGTTTCCCAGCTCAAATCCCAGCAGAGCCTTACAGTGCCCTGTATTCTGGGACATTGGAAATCATATAACCATGAGGATAATTGTGTTACACATGTTATGGCACTAATGTATTGAAAATAGGCCAAAGGGAGGCAGAGATAAGTCAAAAATGCATATTGGTTTCATCATTTATGTTTGTGACATTTGCAGTTGACTGGAAATGCAGAGTGGATACCAGAAAAAAAGAGATACTTGGAGAAAGAGGATACTTGGAAAATGGGATCCTTTCAACCTATGGAAATTAGTCTGTGAGTTCCATGACTCCGTCTTTAGTCGAGTAAATAGCTTTTTAGAGAACAGTGATACAGCGTTCTCACTCATTCACTCGGAGTCATAATCATGCAAGAAATAAGCAAATGTCAGTGCCATTAGTGCAGCTCATTACACTTGGAAATCACATTGCCCTTTGATATTATCCTGCAAACATCAGCCGCCTGGTCAGACCAAGATTAAAATGGGAACAGATGATTATTTGGCTTTTTTTTAAATTTTTTGGTTAAAGATGGACAGTCTGATTGTTGCAAGAAATGGGAATATTTATGGATGGCACAATGTTGTTTTGGTGCAACTTTGAGAATAACACAAGCTCCTTAACTCTGATATCCTTACAGTTTGTTCCTTATTCAAATAAATGTACTTCAAGGTACCCAGCCGGCCTGGCTGCTCCCTCCCTAGGATGATCCAAAGCAATAGCAGGTGGAATCCCACCTAAAGGCCATCTTAGGTGAGGTTCTTCTCTCCTAGATACCCACAAAACAAATCCAGCTTTAAGGTTAATTAGAATAAGATCTTAGATATTCTTGGAGCTATAGTTGAATGGGTGATCCAGCAGTGTTTTCTGAGACAACATGGACCTTGAATAAATGTGGGATCTCATATGGGGCCTTCAGCTGGAAAAGTCATAAAACCTCTGATCTAGGGGGTGATAGGGACACTCTCCAAATAAGTTTTTTTTGCTTTCTTTTTAAATCAAAATAGAAAAACTGCTTTATACAGGTATGGAATCCATTATCTGGAAACCCATTATCCATAAAGCTGAGAATTATGGAAAGGCCGTCTCCCATAGACTTCATTTTATCCAAATAATCCAAATTTCTAAAATCGATTTCCTTTATCTCTGTAATAATAAAACAGTCGATTGTACTTGATCCCAACTAAGATATAATTAATCCTTATTGGAGGCAAAAGCAGCCTATTGTGTTTATTTCATGTTTACATGATTTTCTAGTAGACTTAAGGTATGAAGATCCAAATTACAGAAAGATTCGTTATCCAGAAAGCCCGAAACAGTGATGAGAGAATCTGTCCCGTTTCTCTTGGCCCCGAAAAATTCTCAAATCTGCGATAAAATTCTCGAAATGCAAGAGTCGTCAAAATGTTGTTACGCGTGACAATTTTTTGTGCTAAAATTTTTGTCACTCCAAATTCATGGAAGTCAATGGCTATTTTTCTTGTAGCCACTTTTTTGTCTCTGCGACTTTTTTGTTCATATGCATTAAAGTCAATTGACGTCTTTTCTTATGGAGACTTTTTTGCCTCTGCGACAATTTTGTCTTGGCGACTTTTTTTATTGCGGCAGTTTCGGAAAAAAAACACTGCAAATGGCAAAGTGCGGAATTTTGCCACAAATTCGGTCATCACTAGTCCAGCGCATTCTGAATTTTACATATATATATATATATACAGTATATAGTTATATATTGTTTCAAGACAAGTAAAATTTGGGATATTTGATTTTTTCGGACATTTCTTTGAAGTTTCTTTTACTGCAAGGAAACAGAACAGTATCATCAGTGTTTCATAAACACAATCATTATATTCTCCCTGACTGCAGAGAAGGATTATTGAACCAATTTTCCTGCTTTGACTCCGGCTGGTGCCAAGACAAATGATCTGTCAGGACGAGTTTATAACACACACATTTTTTTACTCACTGTACATTTATACAGCTTTGCTTTGAGGCCTGGAGACATTGTGTTTTGGAGATGAGAGATCCACACAAGCCTAATGTTTTAATCACAGCAGTAATCATCAAGAATAATTGCAGTACAACGAGGGGCAGACACACGCTTGTAATTCTGTTGCCTTTAGAACCTTAGACTGTGATCTTATGAACGTGAACCCAACTTTCCAATGAGGAAGATCATAGAATTCTATGATCATAAGAAATTAAATGAATTACCAAATCAGTTGATTTAAATTGGGTTTTGCAGAATGCCAAACTGGCAGATCTTCATTGTTTTTAATGGGAAAATGAGACTGAAATAGAATTTTAGGACTAGCTTTAGGAAAAAGAAGAGGGGAATGTGATCTGGAGCCTTAGAAGAGGCACAAACACTCACCAGTAGCGATGGGTGAATTTATTCGCCAGGCGCGAATTTGCGGCGAATTTGCACGATTGGCCGCTGGCGAATAAATTTGGGAAATGGCTGCAAAAATTCAAATTAAACAAAATGGACGCTGGTGTCGGTTTTTTTTGGACACCGGCGTCCTTCTTTGGACTCTGGTGCATTTTCGCCAAAAAAACGGACGCCGGCATCAAAAAACGGACGGCCAGCATAAAAAGTGAGACGCGGCATCAACAACAAGACGCCAGCACCGTTTCGTGAATTTTTCACCATTTCGTTCGTTATTGGCAAATTTTTCGGCGAAACGGCGCAAATTTGCCCATCACTACTCACCAGGGAATGATACTTAATTACATTGTTAAAATAAAATTTCAGCATCTAACAGACAGCAATGGTTGGGAAGGGGTTTGAACATGACTCCTTGTGGTGATCATGTTAAACAGGTATGGGATCACTTATCTAGCAATAAATGCCATTACAGGTATGGGGTTCATTATCCGGAAACCCTTTATCCAGAAAGCTCTGAATTACAGGAAGGCCTGCTCCTACAGACTCCATTTTAATCAAATAATTCAAACAATTTCCCTTTTCTTCCTAATTATAAAACAGTGCCTTGTTTAATCAATCCTTATTGGAGGCACAACAATTCATGTTGAATTGTTTTTTTAGTAGACTTGAGGAGATCCAAATTAAGGAAAGACTCCTTATCCAGAAACCTCAAGGTCCTGAGCTTTGAGGACTGATACCTGTACTGTATTCTGGAGCTTTTTGGATAATCACAAAAACATAAAAAAAGAAAATGATTTTACACTATGAGGCTTATTTATAAGGTTTTAGGGATTTTAGAGATTTTTGAAACCACAACTAGTTATGATTGAAAATTTTCACCAGATTTTGCTGTGAAAAAGACGCCATAGACTCCAGTGGATGAAACAATATGTAAAAAAAATGGTCACCTGTAGACCTGTGATTTTTTTTGTCGTTTCATGATTTTTCATGAAACAGGGAAGATACGCTCATCACTAGTGATGGGCAAATTTGCGCCGTTTCGCTTCGCCGAAAAATTCGCGAATTTCGCGAAACGGCGAAAAATTCACGAAATCGCACCGGCGTCTGGTTTTTGACGCCGGCACCCGTTTTTGATGCCGGCACCCGTTTTTTCGACGCCGGCGCCCGTTTTTGGCACCGGCGTCCGTTTTTCGTAAAAATTTTTTTGACGCCGGCGAATTTTTGACGCGAATTTTCGCTGGCGTTTCACGAATTTATTCGCTGGCGGCGAATCGCGCAAATTCGCCGCGAATTTGCGCCTGGCGGATAAATTCGCCCATCACTACTCATCACTATTGCATTATATACCGTATATACTCGAGTATAAGCCGACCCGAGTATAAGCCGATTTTACCTACGAAAACTGGGAAAACTTATTGACTCTAGTATAAGCCTAGACACAACTACAGCCCTGTCTCCCAGCAGCGCACATTCCGCCAAAGCAACCCCCCCAGTGATCAATTGGACTTCTTTGCAAAGTTGATGGTGACAGAGAATTGCCAAACGGATTACTGTGTGCATTGTCCCACTGTCCCACTACCATGTGCAGAGGGTGCTGTTTGATATTGCCATCACTGTTAATCCTTCATATAACCAACAGAGGGCGCTGTGTGATATTGCAGTCACTGTTATTCTTTCACATAACCAACAGAGGGCGCTGTGTGATATTGCCATCACTGTTAATCTTTCGTATAACCAACAGAGGGCGCTGTGTGATATTGCAGTCACTGTTATTCTTTCATATAACCAACAGAGGGCGCTGTGTGATATTGCAGTCACTGTTATTCTTTCATATAACCAACAGAGGGCACTGTGTGATATTGCAGTCACTGTTATTCTTTCATGTAACCAACAGAGGGCGCACTGTTATTCTTTCATATAACCAACAGATGGCGCTGTGTGATATTGCAGTCACTGTTATTCTTCCATATAACCAACAGAGGGCGCTGTGTGATATTTCAGTCACTGTTATTCTTTCATATAACCAACAGAGGGCGCACTGTTATTCTTTCATATAACCAACAGATGGCGCTGTGTGATATTGCAGTCACTGTTATTCTTTCATATAACCAACAGAGGGCGCACTGTTATTCTTTCATATAACCAACAGATGGCGCTGTGTGATATTGCAGTCACTGTTATTCTTTCATATAACCAACAGAGGGCGCACTGTTATTCTTTCATATAACCAACAGAAGGGCGCTGTGTGATATTGCAGTCTCTCCCCAAGTGAACTGTTGGTATAGGAATGATTAAAAGTGACTGCAATCTCAGCTGCTGCCCGCTGACCAGAGTATAAGCCGAGGTAGACTTGTCAGCACATTTTGGATGCTGAAAAACTCGGCTTATACTCGAGTATATACGGTAGGTATTTATTTTGTATCCATATTAAAAGGCATGTTCCGATAAAAAAAAACTAATGGAAAGACAAATCTTGTCGATACTGAAACAGAAAATACAGTAGTATTTTAGCAAAATTAAATATTGCCAATTTCATTCAAAAATATTGCACTTGTTCTATAAGATATATGGCCCTAATTATCCATGTGACACTTCCATACTGGTCTTTACAGGGGAACACCTGTTTCTCCTTTTATTATTTTTTATGATATTACGACATTAGATCTGTCTGAGCACCGAGCATTAGAGATATTACAAAGGCCAAAGACTTGCCTGTCAAGCAATAATAGCCATTACAGATTGTGTAACGCTAACATTTAACGAAAGTACCGCCATACTAATGTAGAGGTTTACCGGCAGCAGGGTTTGTTGGTGTTAAAACACAGCACGTTCTTTTGGTTATTGATATAGTGAAACCTGCCAGTTATAGTTTAGACAAGACCCGGGCTCTGTTTCCTGCTAGAATCCAATTTCCCATCCTTAATGGAATTGTTATATCATTAATCTCTTATTAACCTCAGTAAAAAATAACTTACACTTGCGCGTCCACCAGAAAAGGAGGAAAATAATAACAATAAGATGTGATAAATGTATCCTCTTTTAAAGCCTGTGATTAGTTGGCCTACTTTATCTGCATGTTTAGGTAGTAATTTATTCGCCAGGCGCAAATTTGTGGTGAATTTCCACGTTTCGCTGCCAGCGAATAAATTCCAGAAATTGGTGCGAAAATTCTCCGGCGTCAAAGTCTTTTTGACGCTGGCGACAATTGTGACACCTGCGACAATTAGCGTGCGCCCATTGACTTTAATGCGCATCAATTTGTCAGCAGCGTTGAAATTGTCGCCGGCATCCATTTTGCTGCCCGTGAATTGACGCCGACGTCAAAATGAATTTTTCATCTAAGCGAAACTTGGCAAATTCACCCATCACTATTGATGTTTCATGAAAAACCACCATGATGGTTCTGGACCCAATTCATCGGGGATAGGTCTTGTTTCACCCATATGACCTCTTCCACGTTGGCTTGTGAGCTGTAAGCCAGTCTCAGAACTCTCCGAATTCCTAGCAATAGGCAAGGTCTCCTGGGAAGCTTCTTACTGTCAGATGTCACTTGGCCACCTTGGAGGATATGGATATCATTATGGTCATCTTACCTACAGAAATGTAACTCCAACATCTGACCCTTGTTTAATACAGATTAAATAAACCAGTATCTGGCAGGATGAATCACATCTTAAGAAACCGCACAACTGGTTTATTGGATATAAATGTTTCCTGTCATGTTTCCTATAAGTGTTTGCTAGGGTATTGTCTGAACTCTACAGAGCAGGGACCTGTCTGCTAACATGGACCACTTAATCTTTGATACTGTGTATATTTTTTATTTGAATTTATTCTATGTTTTTCCCTTTGTTTGATCTATTACTATAGTGAGAAAATGTACATTGTCACTGAATTCAATAAACTGTGTTTAAAGGGATACTGTCATGGGAAAAAAAAATATTTCAAAATGAATCAGTTAATAGTGCTGCTCCAGCAGAATTCTGCACTGAAATCCATTTCTCAAAAGAGCAAACAGATTTTTTTATATTCAATTTTGAAATCTGACATGGGGCTAGACATATTGTCAATTTCCCAGCTGCCCCCAGTCATGTGACTTGTGCCTGCACTTTAGGAGAGAAATGCTTTCTGGCAGGCTGTTGTTTTTCCTTCTCAATGTAACTGAATGTGTCTCAGTGAGACATGGGATTTTACTATTGAGTGTTGTTCTTAGATCTGCCAGGCAGCTGTTATCTTGTGTTAGGGAGCTGTTATCTGTTACCTTCCCATTGTTCTTTTGTTTGGCTGCTGGGGGGGAAAAGGGAGGGGGGTGATATCACTCCAACTTGCAGTACAGCAGTAAAGAGTGATTGAAGTTTATCAGAGCACAAGTCACATGACTTGGGGCAGATGGGAAATTGACAATATGTCTAGCCCCATGTCAGATTTCAAAATTGAATATAAAAAAATCTGTTTGTTCTTTTGAAAAATGGATTTCAGTGCAGAGTTCTGCTGCAGCAGCACTATTAACTGATTTTTTTCCCCATGACAGTATCCCTTTAACCATTATCAATATATTATGTGATTGAGAACGATATATCATCAATATATCCCCCCTATAACTTTAGGTCCGTCCTCCTGAAAACTGATGTCAATGAACTACAATATAACCTTTCAAAAACAACAGATTCTGGTTGATTTACCAACCAGAAAAAATGTAGAACCAGCTAAAATAATGAGTATATAAAGTATAGATTGTAAACCCAAGCTATAGCTTGTTAGACCAGTCTTTTAGTCTTGGTTCTAACTTAGTTCTTTTAAATAAAAAAAAGTTATATAACAAAGTGTTTGTTTTATTTTACAGTGTTCCTACATTCCAGGACCTTCCTGAAGAAATTCTTAGCAAGCTGGCCGATGTGCTTGAAGAGGTAAGAATTTAAAATTTAATAAAAAAAACATGGTTTCTGTGATAATCCTCATGGAATTTAACTTTTGAACTTTCCCTGTTATTAAATCCATTGCTGTATATCATATGAGGGTAACCCCCTCAAAAACCACCATTTTAACGAATATTACAAGATAAAATTGGAGCTGTTCTCAGAGGACAAATAAATATTAACATGTATGTGATTACATAAAAAATTAAAAAAAAAAAATACAAAAGATTTGCTTTCTAGTAATAATTTTGTTGAGTTTTTTTTATAAAAAATCAATAACTTAATTTCATAGCGTTTAGTTGTATTAATGCTATAAACCCTACTAAAACTTTAGACACTCTATCTCTCTGAAATCACTGTTTCGAGTTGCAGCCATTGGTCAAAACATTTGAATTTTTAAATTTGAAAAACCTGAAAATCTCAAATGTGTGCTTGTTTAAGAAAAAAATAGAAACATAAAATCCTGATCACTTAAAAACGTGAAAAAACAACAACTTGAGCACAGTGAAATTGCATTCTGTCATTTTCAATGAGTTTGCCAAATTTTAATTTAATTAAATACAAAATTAATTAAATTAATTTCAAACTCAAATTGAAAAATAACTTGAAATTTGAAAATACCATTACCGTTGGCTTTTACATGAGCTTTTAGCTGACAAATTTTTAAATTTGAGTTTTATGGGGGGTTAATAAATCCTGAAAATTCAAGTTTCAGAAAATTTCTTTTACATTATATGCCACAAAAAAATAAAAATTCAAGCTAATTCAAGGGTGGAGAAATCTGCCCCTAAAAGACAAATGTATTCATTTTCAATTAATTTAAATTTTGAGGGGGGTTCATTTCAATTGTGAGGGGGGGTTAATAAATCCTGAAAATTCAAGTTTCAGAAAATTTCTTTTACATTATATGCCACAAAAAAATAAAAATTCAAGCTAATTCAAGGGTGGAGAAATCTGCCCCTAAAAGACAAATGTATTAATTTTCAATTTTGAAAAAAATCAGAATTCATTTTTTGGTCAATCGCAATTTTATTCTGCGATTTCTAAAACCTGCATATCGGCAGGTTTTAGGTGGCTAGATTTTTTTTACATTTCTTTTAACACAATCAACAAAAAAACAAGATTTACTGGAATAATTTAAAATGAAATTCTAACAATTCCTCTAAATGAGCCTCTACGGGTGGTGGATTAGCTTTCCATACCTGAAATGTAATTATTTAAAGTGATTATTTTTTAGAAAATTACTGATTTAAAGACTGCTATACATTATATATTGGAGTACAGGGAGTTAAATAAATTTTACAAATATATGATAATTCACAATATATATATATATATATATATATATTTTTTTAAATATCTACGTCACTAAATATTAGACTGATGGAAATTTCCCAGCTGTATGAAAGGCTGAATTCTGTTCAACATAATCCAATAAATGTTCAGTCTACGGCTTGACAAGGATAGGTTACCCACGCCCTAAGTACACACTCATACTCCCACTTTATTTTCTTTTCATTTTCAGCTCTTGGGAATTATACAGTGTAATATTTATTCAGATAATGTAAATCATTTCATGTTAAAAAAATTAATACATTCCTGTAAGAGGTTATGTTTTTCGAGCAAGAGAAATAACTGCTAATGGAAAATAAACCCCCAGTGTTGACTGCAGAAAATATAAAGCTTTAGCTGTATTCTGTGGTTTCAGAGTATTTCCTTCAACCTTCCTTTCTGAAGTTAGAAGACCTTAGTAGCATCACAGGAGCTGGGTTTCTTGAAGGAAATGCAATTCAATTTTTTTTTTTTTTTGAAATTTAAGATATTAGCAATTTTTACACTGTTTGTATAATAAACTACAGCTCCACCTGCTGTCAAGTACTTTTGACGACCTGCCAGTCGGAAAACAGTTTCAAAAGAAGAAGAAAATCTGCTGATTTTGCCCTGCTTGGAAAAGATCAGGGCAACATCTGAAGACTTTGTGGTTCTTCTTCTGAAGTTTTCTTCCCACTGTCTGGTTGGAAGAACCGACCAGCAGGTGGCACTGTTGTTTCAAAATCAGCGTGCTACAATCCTATGTCACATGCATGCATATAATGAGTGATCTGGGGCTCTCATTCGATATGGACATGTCTTTGCTCCGACTTGGCTGCCCACACCATGAGCAAGCTAGTGAGAGGCATTTTTTGTTCTATTAGCCTGCATCTCCTGTGGGGGAAACCATTTTTCTATGATAGGTGCCAGTTAAGATGTTATTTTATTGTGAGAATGTTACATGTACATACATAAATGAGCAGCAGCTTCTGTTTCAGGTTTAGCTTGTCTTCAAAAAGGTTTAAGGTTGGGGCATCTGACTTCTAGCCAGCCGAGTTCCTTTCAATATCATAACCTAATCGCCAAGTGGCATGAACGTGGCATTAGTAGAGGCATGCCAAACGTGTAGCTCCTTCCAGAGCCAAGGGGGCAATCAGCAAGTAGGCCAACAAGTAAGAGATGGCTCTTCACATAACAGATGGCATCCTTGAGCCGATGCCAGTAACCAGCAGGTGTATCTCTTTCATGAAAGGGAAAGCTCAAGAAAATGAGTTCATTTACAACACAAGCTTAAAAAGAGAAGCCAAGAAATGGATTGGAGAAGGGTATCATTTATAGCTTGGGGTTTGCTCATCACACAGAGCTGCTTAATGATCATGGGGATTATTCATTCCCTACTTATCAAGTTTTCTCAGTTTCTGTGTTTATTGTGTTGCCTTTAATACTGCATGATGTTGCACGGCTCTCACAATCCCTATCCTCAGTCACTTCTCTCTGTAATCGCTTTTCGTACTGGAGGCAGGAGTATTAGCATAGTTAATGTTGTCGGAATCGATCAATGCCAAAACCAAATGTACGGTGTTAAATAGCTCAGCACTACATTATCTGATCAAATGGTTAAGGAAGCCTGCAAGTTTGTTTTTGTCTAATATAAATTATACAGGTGAGGGTACAACTTTAGACAAAAGCAGTTTATAAGAGATGTTCGGATTGACGCTTTGCACCCCTGGCTACAAAGGGAAACAGTGTTGTATAATACCAAGTGTATTCTTAGTGTTTTTGGTGGAGGAAGCCTGGCTGATTCTCTAAGGCATAAGGCATATAAGCAGCTAGATTATAAGCAACTAGATTCACAAATTGTGTTCCTGTGCCTTAAGCCCTAGAGCAGTGGTTCATAACTATGGGGTTGTTTCCATATGGTCAGGATGTGATGTTCTTATAGAGTCTAGAGGTAGAGTACAGTAGGTGGCCATGAGCGGTCAAGTTGAGATCAACCTTTGAAGCTCCCTTTTGTATTTCCCAATTGATACTGTTGAATGGGTGATAGGAAGAATGAAGTCAAGACCTACGGTGGCCCATGTATTATAAAGTAGGATGTAGCTCTTCATTTTCTCCAATACAGTGGATGGACTTCAGAAGGCAAGGCGAAGGCATGTTGAGGTCAGCCATTGTTGCTCCTTGTATTTTCTAAATGATAGGGTCAAATAGGAATAATCAAGTCATCTAGTAAAGGCCAAACGTAGGTCTGTGGCAGTCCATATATTATAGAAGGCACAGGTACACTTGCAGGGCCCCAATAGTTTGCAGTAATAGGGGGTTCTACAAACCCAATAAATCAATGTTGTTAAAACTATATCCAACAGTACAGAACTTTTCTACTTTTGAATTAATACTTACATATTTTATAGATGGAAGGCTAGCCCTGGTTCAAATGCCTGGCTGCTCAAGTAACTCTCTATAAGAGAGCAAGAAAAAATCAGCCATATATTCTGTGCCATATATGAAGCATGTTCATGCTAGTGATACCTCTTTTATCAGTTGTCCATGCCATTGGCTTAATGTGGAATTTTTTATTGGTCCCTGTGCATTTCTGGGGTGGGTAAATTCCTTTTATGCTCAGCCTCATAATTCCTCTGGAGCTGGAGAGGTGGGGGAGGGGATAGACAGAATGTGGCAGAGATTCTAGAGAGACAGGCCAATAAGGAGATGATAGATGGGTGGAAAAGAGAAAGAAAGAAAGAAAGAAAGAAAGAAAGAAAGAAAGAAAGAAAGAAAGAAAGAAAGAAAGAAAGAAAGAAAGAAAGAAAGAAAGAAAGAAAGAAAGAGAAAGAAAGAAAGAAAGAAAGAAAGAAGATAGATGGCATAGAGACAGACCATTGACCAATAATGAAATGGTAGATAGATAGATAGATAGATAGATAGATAGATAGATAGATAGATAGATGATAGATAGATAGAGGTAGAAGAAAGAAAGAACAATGATAGATAGGTATATAGATAATAGATCAAAAGATAAATAGATAGAAAGAAAGAAAGAAAGAAAGAAAGAAGAATAAAGAAAGAAAGAAAGAAAGAAAGAAAGATAGAAAGAAAGAAAGAAAGAAAGAAAGAAAGAAAGAAAGAAAGAAAGAAAGAAAGAAAGAAAGAAAGAATAGAGAGAGAGAGAGAGAAAGAAATTTCAGATACGGCAGTTGTTGGTCTCTGTATATTTCCCGTGCTTGTCTCAGGCTTTATTCGATTGCTGGGCTTGTCATTGAGTCTATTTTGACAATATTCTCAGCGTGTTTCACTCGACACTTTACTCAACTTGTTTTCTCCCCCGCTGGACAAGTGGCTGCTCAGCAGCAGGTTCAGACATCCCAAATCGACCTCTAAGCGTTATTGTTTTTGCTACACTGCATTCTCATTGCGATTGGAGAGAAACAATTGACTTTCTCTGGAGGAAACACATCTCTCCTGAATACTGACTCCTGCTTCTCTCTGGTCTAACTGGTTTAAGTGACAGAAATGAGTCTAAGCAAATGGACTGAATCTTTCCCTTGACTTAGGAAACCCGAGTGGACGCGGAATTTGTTATTTGCCCGGGGGTTGTCACCAATGAAGACGCTGATCCCCAAAGCTGTTTGAATAAAACGCCAGTGACTTGTTTGGTGTGTGTGACAGGAGCCCATTAGTCATTCAGGAGGAGTAAGAGGAGCTTAATCTTGTTTCCAGCTGCAGAGAAATCCACTGCTCTGTACCAACTGCAACTGTCGGACACACTGATTGTTTGCTTAGAGTTCATTGTTTCTATGGGACTTGTCAATTTGTTCCATATCAAGTCAGTCACCGAGACAGAACGGTTTGATTTTACCATTTATATAAAGTCAAAAAGTCTGGTCCTTTCAGAATCATAAAGCTAATCACCATAAGAAACATTGGGGGTCATTTATCAACACTGGGCAAATTTGCCCATGGGCAGTAACCCATTGCAACCAATCAAATTGCTGCATTCATTGTTCTACTTGCGGCTGGCTTTAAAAAGCTAATCACTGATTGGTTGCTATAGGTAACTGCCCATGGGCAGATTTGCCCTGTGTTGATAAATGAGCCCCATTGTTCCATGACCAGCAAATACTACTCACTATGGGGCAAATTCACTAAGCGCCGAAGCGCCGAACGCTAGCGTTGATTCGCTAGCGTTTGGCATTTTCGTTACTGCGCAAATTCACTAACGAACGCTGGCGTAGTTTCGCTAGTGTTACTTCGCACCCTTACGCCTGGCGAATTTTCGCTAGCGACGGAACTACGCAAATTCACTAACTTGCGCAGTGTAACCTTTTACGCTAGACTTCCTTCGCCACCTCAGACCTGGCGAAGCGCAATAGAGTAGATAGGGATTGTTTAAAAAAAAGTCAAAATTTTTTCTAAGTCCCAAAAAACGCTGGCGTGTTTTCTACATGATGGCTGATAGGCTGAAAAAGATCGAAAAAATTTTTGGGGCTCCCCTCCTCCCCCCTACATTTCCTAACTCATGGCAACTTACCTAGACAGTGGGCACATGTGTAGGGCAAAATAAAATTTTTATTTGATGATTTGAAGGTTTTCTTGGCATTTGTAGTGCTGATCCGTATTCCTCCATTGAAATTTGAATTTGGCGCCGTATGCAAATTAGCCTTCGCTAGCGTAACTTCGCTTTACATAGCGAATCAACGCTCGCGCAACTTCGCAACCTTACGCTACCCCTGAGCGCAACTTCGGATTTTAGTGAATTTGCGGAGCGCTGGCGAAACTACGCCTGGCGAAGTGCTGCGAAGTTGCGCCTGGCGCAACTTCGAATCTTAGTGGATTTGCACCATAAGTGTTGCTATGTGTTACCAGACATGGTAAACCCAATCAATAATTAACTTTGGGAGCTACATTATCCCTTATAATACATGAGTGATACTCAGAGTTCCCTGTATAACTCAGCCTGCAGCCTTGTGCCTTTATATGGTCACAGAACAACCCCTCAGTGACTTCTAATATCCTTATCATTTACAGTGGGGGGTACATTATCCCTTATAATACATGAGTGATACTCAGAGTTCCCTGTATAACTCAGCCTGCAGCCTTGTGCCTTTATATGGTCACAGAACACCTCAGTGACTTCTAATATCCTTATCATTTACAGTAGGGGGTATATTATCCCTTATAATACATGAGTGATACTCAGAGTTCCCTGTATAACTCAGCCTGCAGCCTTGTGCCTTTATATGGTCACAGAACAACCCCTCAGTGACTTCTAATATCCTTATCATTTACAGTAGGGGGTACATTATCCCTTATAATACATGAGTGATACTCAGAGTTCCCTGTATAACTCAGCCTGCAGCCTTGTGCCTTTATATGGTCACAGAACAACCCCTCAGTGACTTCTAATATCCTTATCATTTACAGTAGGGGGTACATTATCCCTTATAATACATGAGTGATACTCAGAGTTCCCTGTATAACTCAGCCTGCAGCCTTGTGTCTTTATTTGGTCACAGAACAACCCCTCAGTGACTTCTAATATCCTTATCATTTACAGTAGGGGGTACATTATCCCTTATAATACATGAGTGATACTCAGAGTTCCCTGTATAACTCAGCCTGCAGCCTTGTGTCTTTATTTGGTCACAGTCTGGGTTCCTGAATCCTTATTGCAGGGTTATATTATTCCATGTTTCTGGTTTGGGCTACAGATCACATTGATGAAGCAGCGATTATATAATTATAAATTATTTAAAAGTAACATAGTAACATACATAGTAAGTAAGGTTGAAATAAGACACTCGTCCATCAAGTTCATCCTTTTTTTTTTTTAAATCTGCCTAACTGCCAGTTAATCCAGAGAAAGGCAAAAACCCATCTGAAGCCTCTCCAATTTGCCTCAGAGGGGAAAAAATTCCTTCCTGACAAAATGGCAATGGGACCAGTCCCTGGATCAACTTAAGCACTCGGCTTCCATTCCCTCTGTTCAGCATTTACTTCATGGGTGGATTGTTTTCTATGGAACACTCCAATGTCAGGATATCAGAACCATGTCTCTCTTTGTGCAGTCACATTGAATTCTTTGTGCAGGAATATTAGGAAAGTCTATATATTCAGATGCATGACCTCCAGAATGCTCGGGACCTGGGGTTTTCCGGATAACATATGTTTCCATAATTTGGATCTTCATACCTTAAGACTACTAGAAAATCATGTAAACAATAAATAAACCCAATAGGCTGGTTTTGCTTCCAATAAGGATTAATTATTTTAGGTTTAATATAGTTTTATTATTACACAGACAAAGTCTCTGATCTTTCTGGAGAATGAGTTTCTGGGTAACGGATCCTATGTCTGTATATGTTCCAAATGGCTGGCTCCCAAATTGCCCGCTCTCCCTGTTCAGGTGGCAGTTTAGCCCAAAGTGCCCATGTTGCCCACTCCCAAGTCAATCCCTTATATTAATTAGCTTCCCCTTTGACGATGATTGTATTTGTGCAGTTTAGCAGTTCCTAAAGCCAATGACCCGCCAGTGACTGCTCATCAGCATCGCTAGTAGTGACGGGCGAATTTATTCGGCAGGCACGAATTTGCGGCGAATTTGCGTGATTCCCCGCCGGCGAAAAAAATTTGCGAAGCGCCCGCGAAAATTCGCCGGCATCAAAAAAATTTCAGAGAAAAACGGACGCCGGCGTCAAAAACGTCCGTCGCCATCAAAAACGAGATGCCGGTGCCGTTTTGCGAATTTTTTGCAGTTTCGTGAAATTCGCAAATTTTTCCGTGAAGCAAAACATCCCAAATTCGCCCATCACTAATCGCTAGGCTTTTCCAGCCTCCTGACATAGTCTATCCAATTGCTTTGTGCTGCTCCATTTCACTGCTGCTGTTGCATGTCAGCGAGTGCCCTACATTAGCCGCACTTGGTAACAGAAGGTGCCAGCGTTACTGAAATGTCCCAACGTTCTCTTTGATCCCCTACCAGAAAAATATACAACGTTTCTAACTTAATTGGCTTTTGGAAGAGAGCTCAGAGTATGTGGCAGGTGCACTTAATACTTTTATAACAATTTAAGATAAGCAAAGTAACAATTGTAACAATTTCAGATAAGCAAAGTAACAATTGTAACACTTTAAGATAAGCAGGTCTCTTGGGAAACTTGAAACACCTTCATTAGCAAAACTGTAATAACACATAAAAACCACAGAAATGTGTTCAAACTTTCATAACCTGCCAAATTTTGTAACATGAACATGGTAATTAGGGGGTGTGGCCACAAAATGGGTGTGGCCAGACCCCTTTTTAAATCTATTTAATATATATTTAAAAAAAGTTGGGAGGTATGATGGCGCATGCCCTTGCTTGGTGGATACTGTCAGTAATGTTAATATCACAACTTAGAAACTTCTCTTGTTTATGGTTCCCTTTCGGTATTGTGTTTCCTCGCCGCTGTGTGTCAGACAAGTGAATAGAATTCTCTGTGATCCGGCGCCGTGCCCTTCACTTATTACTGTCGGTGCCAAGAAGGTATTTAGTTCTGCTGTGCCGCCTTTGACAAATTCTCGCTAGCCGCTGGCAGTATATTGCTGGCCCAAGAAGCGCGTTGATTTTATTTCCCGCTGTATATCTTTCCTGTAGGGACCCTTAAGGTTTTCTTAACCCTTTGCATTAATTTCAGTGGGTTAAAAGAGTGTAAGTCAATCTTTATTTTTGTTTTCAAGCCAATAATGACCAGTAGTGATGGGTGAATTTATTCGCCAGGCGCAAGTTCAAGATGAATTTAAATAAATTCACAAAACTGCCCCGAAAATCCGCCAGCGAATTTTCGTTGGCGTCAAAATTTAATTAAAATTGCCCATTGACATTAATGCGAGTCAAATTGTCGCCGGCTTCAAGATTCGTGTTTCGTGAATTTTTCTCTGTTTCTCGAATTTTTCGCCGTTTTGCGAATTTCACAGGAAATTCGCGAATTTTTCTTTATTATTAAATGGGAGATGGCCTCATAATTCAGATCATTCTAGATAACAGGTTTCTGGAGAACAGATCCCATACTTGTTTTTTATGATAGCTCCTAATTTTAATGGAATTGGTATTGTATCTATCTAGTCATGTGTCCTGGGGTATTATACATGAAATTGGCATTGCATTTCTTCTAGCTAGTGATGGGTGAATTTCTACCATTGAACTTCGTCTAAAAATTTACGAATTTCCAGAGAAATTCATGAAATATCGGAAAATTTGTCAATTTGTGAAACCCGAACGCCCGCGTCCAGAAAGTCGCTTGCATCAGTTTTAATGCCGGCATTAAAGTCAATGGGTGTCCGAATAATGTTGACACACAGCGATTTTGACACAAGCGATTTTTCGCGCGCCCAAAATTTTTTGATGCCAGCAAATTTTGGCAGAAGTTTCAAGAATTTATTCGCCAGCAGTGAAACGTGGAGATTCGCTGCAAATTCAACAGTCGAATTTATTCGCTCATCACTATTTCTAGCATGTCTTCTGGGGTTATTAATATTGGGAAACTGGCCCTGAGAGACTGTCAAGGAATTTGTGTAGAGATGGTGATGCGCCTGAAGCAATTGCATCCAGTGCATTAAAATGTGCAGAATTGTGTGCATGCTTCGACGTGAAAGGGACACAGTTTTGTTGATGGAGGGATTTCAGTTCCGAAATTATTGTTATAGTGTGAGTGTGTTACATCCATTAATGTAGGCTGCTGTATAACCCTGGAGCTACCACCATTTCTTGCATGTGTTGCATCAGCTCCGAGCCAAAACATGCAGGTGCAAAGGGTGACTTTAGATGCACCTTTATTAAAGGAGAAGGAAAGCTACCAAAGCAGTTTATTTCCAATAGAATAACCACAATAGTGCAAGCTATAACACTATATTTATTCTGCAGAATGCTTTACCATACCTGAGTAAACAGCTCTAGGGGCTCTCTGTTTGTTTAGGATAGCAGCTGCCGTATTAGCTTGGTGTGACATCACTTCCTGCCTGAGTCTCTCCCTGCTCACTTGTAGCTCTGGGCTCAGATTACAGCAGAGAAGGGAGGAGGGAGAGAGAGAGGAGCAAATTGAGCATGCTCAAGCCCTAGCCCTGGAGGTTTAAGCTGAAAACAGTTAGTCTGATACAGAAGCCCATGAGTACACAATAGAAGGAAAGAAATGTGGTGTTTCTTTTGACAGAGGACTCAGAGCAACATTACTTTGAGGGTTTACTGGTGTATTTATATAGACCTGTCTGATAAAGCTTACTTACTTTTAGCCTTTCCTTCTCCTTTAAATGTCGGTTAGTACCATTGGGAGTGACATTAGTTTATGCTGCTGATATTTGTATCAAACCCAGCAGAATAACATACACCACGTCTGAGTCCTTAGCGGCTATCACTGCGCCTTTCACATACGGAATCATTTCATCCCTGGCTCAGAGATCCCTTGCACATTCCTATTACAGCCCTGAATGGCTTCCAACTGCCGCCTTTGTGCCGGGTTCAGAGTGCCACAATTGCTTGAAGTTGTTGTGCAGCACAGATTATGGGTTTTATTTCCATTCTAAGGGCTGCGTTGCTTTATGTTAGTAGCAGTGCTTTAATAGCTGACATCTTTACACCTTTATTATGATAGCAGGTGCTGTGGTTTGTACGGGACATTTCTGTGCAGCGCAGGGAACTGAGGGGCTTTTTATATATTTTCTTATCATCCTCAGCACACCTGAAGGTCAGAGAACATGTTCACCTATTGCATTTGTCTGACCCTTGTGCTCTGCTGCGAAGGCAAATAACTCATAAATCCTGGGGAATGGGAAGAAAGATCTTCATTTGCAGATATGGCCTGGGAACAGCACCATCTACTGGTCATGCTCTAGTGGTACAGTCGCTAAATGGCAAAAGCAGCAGTGCCACTGCTCCCAGGTACAAGTTTAAATACAAAAGGAAAATATGGGGCATATTTACTCTTTAAAAGAATTTAAAAAAAAAATGAAATGGTATTTTGCCCTTATAATTTATCTGACATCTTTCTAGGGTTTGTTGTTTTAATCTATTACAATAGGGTGGGGCCATACAGCGCTGGGGTCCTAGGTTCAATTCCAGCCAGGGCAGTATTTGCAGATTAATTGTCTCCTAATAAAACTGACCCTACTGTGAGTGTGAATGTGATAGGGGCTTTAGATTGTAAGCTCCACTGGGACAGGGACTCATGTAATCAGAGCCAGGCCAACAGGCACCCAGGGCAATCATGTCCCTCTACTAGGCAGCCTCAATCCTCCTCCCCACCCCTCATCAACTCTCCTGTGCTCACACCTCTGCTGACGTCCCTCCTGTTTTTTTCATCTCTGCTTCCCAATCAAAAAACGGGACCAGATTTAGAGGAATAAGGGGCACCCCCCACTACCATTGCGCTTTAGGCAGGTGCTTCTTCTGCCTACCCCTAGTTCCAGGCCTGTAGGTTAGTGATGGCAAAAATGCAAAGTTTGACGCCGGTGAATTTTCATGAAACGAAGCCCGCCGCAAATTCTCGACTGGTGAATAAATTCGACAGTTTCTCCCCTTTCGCTTGGCCCAAAAAAAAATTGTGAAATCAGAAAGTTCGCGGAAAAGTCATGAAATTCAAACGTTTTCACGAAAAAATCGGGAAATTCGAACATTTTCACGAAAAAATCGGAAATTGACGCCGGCGAATTTTCGTAAGAGATTCGCGGTGGCGAAATGAGGAAATCCGCTGCAAAATTCATGTAAGGCGAATTTATTCACCCATCACTACCCATCAATACAATGATTGTATCATTTATATACAGTACTGGATAATAATAGGTCTTCACTGTTACAGGTCTGCCAGCTTGAAACATCAGCCTTATGTGCAAGTTACCTAATCCTCAATTGGGCCTCAGTCGCCCCTATGTAGTTAAATGCACCAGTCACAGGAGTCGCACTAATACTTTCCCCATAATTTGAGCTTTGCAATATTTATACGTGGCTGCCTTTTGATCATCCATCATTGGAGGAAAGAAGACTCCCGAGTCGGTAACTTCAAATGGATCCCTGCCTTAAATATAAAAATTTATCATGAAATGACGGTTCCTTTTAAGGATCCAACTTTGCACTTGGGAAGCAGTCGGCAGCTCAATCTCCCGCTGAAGCCCAGGCGGTGGTATCCTCAATTAGGTGACAAGTGATATCTACTGTATATTATATGGCTGTGCTTCTGTAGCAAATATTTTATAGATTGATGCAATGCGGATTCATTTAGATTAAGAGGATTTGTTTAATTTATTTTGACCAATTTTGTGTTTTAGAATATCCTCTGCAACAAAACTTATTTCCATATCTACACCAAAAATAACGGAAGCAAACGGGAACTAAAGAAGTGAATGGGAACTGGGGGTTCCGTGTAGGTTGCATTTCTTATTAATTGAGCAATTGACCTTTAATCATGTGCAGGAATTATACTTATGAATTCTGGTGGGCTTAGTTACCCAACAGGGTGGGACTGGCACACCAGGGCACTGGAAGAAATGCTGGTGGGCCCACTATACTGTGCTCTTTTCCCACCGAGGGTGCTTGGTTTAAGACCATGGTGGTGGCATTGGGGCAAATTCACTAAGCGCCGAAGCGACGAACGCTAGCGTTTGGCATTTTCGTTACTGCGCAAATTCACTAACAAACGCTGGCGTAGTTTCGCTAATGTTACTTCGCACCCTTACTCCAGACGAATTTTCGTTTCAAAAAAAGTCAAATTTTTTTCTAAGTCCCAAAAAACGCTGGCGTGTTTTCTACATTATGGGTGATAGGCTGAAAAAGATCGAAAAATTTTTTGGGGCTCCCCTCCTTCGCCCCTACATTTCCTGACTCATGGCAACTTACCTAGACAGTGGGCACATGTGTAGGGCAAAATAAAATTTTTATTTGATGATTTGAAGGTTTTCTTGGCATTTGTAGTGCTGATACGTATTCCTCCATTGAAATTTGAATTTGGCGCCGTATGCAAATTAGTCTTCGCTAGCGAAACTTCGCTTTATATAGCGAATCAACGCTAGCGCAACTTCGCAAACTTACGCTACCCCTGAGCGCAACTTCGGATTTTAGTGAATTTGCCGAGCGCTGGCGAAACTACGCCTGGCGAAGTGCGGCGAAGTTGCGCCTGGCTTCGCATCTTAGTGAATTTGCCCCATTGAGTTTTGTAGTGAGGGGCCCATGAGATCCTGTTCTCCAGTGGGCCTCAGGCACCCAAACATACTTTAGAGCAGAAGATAGGACTTAGGAGGAACTTGACACTGAAGATTGTGCCAAAAACCAAAAGTAAGGTATCTGAGATGTTAAAAAGTCTCTTCACTATCCAGGTCATAGATGGCAACAAACTGGGTGGTCATGAACAGGAAGTAGCGGTGAAACAAACAATTTAGGATGCATTCAGGAACTTCCCACAAAGGATCAACAATTTAGCTATTGAACCTAGGTGTTTTGAGTCTTTTTATTTTGGCATTAGCATTTGCCCACAGGGCAATGACTTCATGTGACATTTTATCATTACATTGACCCTAGAAGCCCGGGCAGTGAAGTTGCATCGTGATGACCTCCATCTTGGATTGTGCTTACTGGTTCTCATGCTTAGAGGAAGAGGCATCAACGGGGGTGAGAGATTAGGGGAAAGGGTGAGGAAGGTTTGGCACAGCTTGGTGATGAATCATAAGGAATAATGGCTGTAAATTCAGGTATTAGTAACACTTTATTAGTATAGCAGTAATGCTTTTCCACTTAAGCCCACTTTGGGCTGAGTTTATAATGGCAGCACTGAGTACCTATTGACACAGCACTGAGTACCTATGTGACCATATATTACAAGGCTGGACCTCATTTACTTGCTGGTCAGATTTTGACCCACACCATGTATTCGCCTAGAGACACAACTGGCACATGCATTTCACATAGTATTGATGTACGGGTCAATCATTTATACTCGCCTACACCCAACTAGAACCCAGCACTTCCTTCTCTGCCAACATGCCTTCTACACCTGCTCCAGACCCAACCATGTCATTAGAGGGGGAGAGGCAGGCGCAAGTTTAAAAGAAAGTAACTTGCAAGTGTCAGACAGAGCTGAGCTCAGGGGTCATGACAATGGAGACTCATAATGGAATTAGAACTGCTCACAACCCTATGGATGGGTAACTGATCAACCCAAGATCTTCCCACCCCCAGATTGCAGGGAGGCCTGAGCATCACTACCACAAAGTGCATTTAATATGTCACAGGTTCACTTGCAATGATCAGATGATGTCACAGCCCCACTCGCTGTGTATGTATGATGTCATCATTTAATGTATTTATTTTTGAAAGATTGTGTTATGTACAGTTTTTTGGTGAGATTAACATGGAGCAATGAAAAACCAAATGTCTCAGAATTAATGCAAGAGCCCCTTGATGCACACATGGTATCATTACTCTTCTTATGCCAAGCCCCAATATTGAGCACAAGCTCTATGGGCCAGGGCATTCCATTTATGAATAATGCTCTGTGCCTCGTGATGCTAGCTGCGCTGCTTTTAAATTGAAACATAAAATTAAAGATATAAATAATGTAAATATTATATGATTGCCTTTGAAACGAATGAATCGCAGCTAAAATAACATTCTCCTTCAGCTGAAGGTTTCAGAGATTCTTCTGTATATTTTGGGTCGGGGCTCAGTTGACTAATACCTGGCGATCCCAGAATGGCATTTCTATCCCTTTAGATCCTCTGCTATGAATACGCCGCTTATGTGCTTACAAGATTAACGAGACACAAACGGGAGACCCGGGTCAGGGCAAAGACAAATATTTGAGAGTGGAAACTGACCTCACTTACCGACTCGGTGGGACATCTGGTGCTAAAGTGCCGCTCGACACAAAGCCTAACTGTCGCTCCAGGAGGGCACGGGTTCAAGGCCGCCAGATGTTGAAAAGGGGTTTATGGGAAGTTCAGAAGAGGAAAATGATAATATGAAATGTATGCAGAAAAATCTCATTTGGGATTAATGCTTGCTTGCCTTGGTTAGGCACACTTAGAGCTTTAAAGAAAGTTCCAAGGTCTGAATAAAATCACACTCCTTGTCCGGCTCACACTTGTATCCCTTCAAGTCCGAATCCCAATGTCTAAAATAAGAACCAGCCCAGAGCCAAAGGCACAGGGACAAATAAGGAAAAATATAAAGGGTGATATTGTTTAGTATGTAAGGGTAGGACTACACGGCCGACTTGGATGCGTTTCCGTTGGATCCGACGATGGGCGACAAAACGCCCACGTCAAGTCGGATGCGACGGGAAACAAGATAATTAATACAAAAGTCGCATGGTGTTGCAGCATTCGTCCGACACGACACGACTGTCGGATGCAGACGCAGCGTGCAGCGTTTGCACCCGACAGTCGCGTTGCGTCGTTTTGTCGCCCAGCATCAGATCCGACGGAAATGCATCCAGGTTGGCCGCGTAGAGGTACCCTAACACCCCGTATTAGGCTCTCTGAAGATTATTAAGTGCACCACATACATATGTGTTAATCCCCTTCCAGTTGCAATACCACCATCAGATAGAAGAAAGGTTAACTTTCATATATGTCATCTTGTTTTTATAAAGGTCGGTACTCACCGACGTTCTGTTCTACAGCTTGCACATAGAAACTTATCTTGAGACGCAGCTCCCCTTCTGGGATTGGCTGTAGGATGATTTGCAGCAGCAATAGTGTAAAACTACTTTTAAAATATTAAAATACAGTCACATGGTGCCCATGATATGAAACATATCTATGTGAACGTTCCATTCAAGCTCCCCTTTGGCACATTTCCAGAACACGCAATTGGATTCAATACAAATCGCCTTGTAGCGTCTCTTGTGTTCGTCGATGGGGCGCTCTCCTGTGATGTCACTCGCCTTACAGGCATATGGTTCAAACTCATATTCAACTATTTTTTATAGGTAATAATAATATTATTCAAATAGATACTTAAATAAGAAGTGTAGATAAGTCGGCAGTAAAAAGGCCAAAGGAGAGGACATTACACCCTAGCACAACAATACCCGATGATGAGTAAATCGAGAATGGAGAAATGGCAAAATAACAAGTACCGCTGTGCATGCGTTTCCCGGGGTTAAACCAATGAGCACCATCCTCTTCCGGCTTCCTGTTTCTTTACGCGACTGCAAATGCGCGGTAGAGTGAAGACTTTAACTAAAAAGTCGCCTATTTCGTTCTACTGCGCGTGCGTCTGCTCCGGTATATTTGAAGAAAGAAGAAGATGGAAGAGGATGGCTCCGTGGTGCTCACTGGTATAACCCCGGCCGGTGCAGTTTTCTGCTGATAGGAGCACTGACCCAGGGTTTCAGGTAAGTCAATGCAATCACTTGGGGTGCCTAACATTTGGCACACCCTAGTGCTAAATGACTTTCCTTCTTCTTTAATAACCTCCACAGAGCACAATACGGGGTGTTATTTACTAAACAATGTTACACTTTTATATTTTTCCTTGTTTGTCCCTGTGCCTTTGGTGCTGACTCTTATTTTAGACACTTTAGAGCTTGTTTACAGAGATGGGGCAAAGTGCTAAAAAAGAAGCTCATATTGAAATGTTTTTTGCCCCAATTGAATGTAAGGGTTGCTCTGTTCTCTTTATAGAGTACTGCGGATAAAAGGGAGAGGGGGCAGGGGGTGGGTGCGGGGTCGGACCACTTTTGCCGCGATTGTGGGAGGATGGGCAGGTGGGGAGCGATACCAGAAGGCAGGTGGGGATCTGGTCTGGGCCCAGGCCTGGACTGGGAGTCAAAATAGGCCCTGCCATTCCAAGTACAGAGGCCCAAACAGCCTCCTACCAGCCCACTATATGGTAACTTTCTATGGAACCATACAGCAGCCCCTCTGGCATTTGCCAGAACCCACAGATTGCCAGTCCAGGCCTGTCTGGGCCCACCAGGTTTTTTTCCATGTCCTACCCTGGGTGGATGTCCCCTGATATGCTCCTAGTTTGCTTGTCATTAAAGGGGAACGATCACAAAACTGACAATGTAATATAAGCTTCATCATGATTTATAATACAAGACCCAATTTGGCTGACCAGGTGGCAACCTTTTTACATGCTCAACCCCCGCTCCTGCATTTATGTATGTTCATTCCAGTTCCAGAGCGGGTTGGTGCAGGTTGTGACATGCCACTGGCCTCCACATGCACTTTTTGGGGGAATTAGCGTTTGGTAGGCAGGTAGCGTAGGATTTTGGAGCTTAGAGACAGGGACACCAAAGTTTAGGACAAAAACACAGCTTTATTAAGCACTGGACATTCCCAACAAAAAGGCAACAGAAAAATGTTCAGGTTACAGTTCAACTTCACTGTAGAACATGCAGGGTACAGTTTAGCAAATACATTCAGGGTTTTCCCCCCTCTGGTCGCTCACCATCAAGGGAATCTCTCACCCTCTTGCACCTTGAAGTATTTGGGCTTCACACTCAGCCCTGCTGGCCTTCCCCTCCTGGGACTCAGACTCACTAGTCTCTGCCAGTCCTTTCCTCTTTCTTTTCCCACAAGGGATTTAGGCTCCAACCTCTGGAACTCTCCTTCTGCCCAGCTCTGTCTCTCACAGCCCCTCACTTCCCTGGAGACCCCTGAGTTGTGCTCACACAGCCCTTTTACATTGCCAGGTAGATCCTCTCTCAGCTGCCACTTAATTACCTGGCGGAGAGGGAATATTAACCCTACCTGAGCCGAGTATCCCTCTGCAACACCTATCTTGCAGTTTAAATGTATTATTTTCCATGTACTTTCCTGCAAGGTAGTGGTGTTTTCCAAACACTCTGTCACATAGTATATAAGTAATTGTAGTATGTTGGGCTGGGTTCAGGTTGATTATGGTGCAACCACAAAGTGCAGAAAACACAGTTGATCGGACCTGTTTTCTGCACCCTGCCCCCCACTTGGCCCATTCTATCTCTGTGACTACCTCTCTCCCAGACAAGGAAAGTGTATCACAATAAGAAAGAAAAAAAATTGCCAGCGCACGGTTTGCCCTGAAAAATAATTATTACAAAAAATGAGGTGTTAGTACCACACTTTGGCCAAAAAATGTAAGCTCAGGTGCCACATCAAGGCCCCTCGTTGCATGTGATCCCTACACTATCTGTGAGCATTGTAAGTTTGTAGTTCATTTAAAATCAAGTCCCCCAGCAACCAGTAGTAGTAAGACCATAGTGCACTTACCCTTAAGGGTAGGACTACAAGGGCGCATACTGCGTCTGCATCCGACAGTGGTGTCTCGTTGGATCAACGCTGCAACTTCATCCGACAATGTATTCACTTACCTTATTTCCGTTGTATCGGATTTGACGCCTGCTTTTTTGCGCAGCGCGTCGGATCGCACAGAAAAGTGCAGTGTAGTGTAGTGTAGTCCTACCCTTACCTAGGAGCGCTAGTGATAAAGCAGGGAGCTTTTAATCCCCAGCCCACTACCATACACCTGTAAATAATTCCCTTCCTACACTGTGAGCAGTCTAAGTTTGTAGTGAATTTTAAAAATCGAGTCCCCCAGCAAACTTATCAGACTGCTCAACACTCACAATTTTTGTGTTCATGTTTCGCCGCAATTCACATAAATTTTATGTGGACTGAACTTAAAAATAGTGATGGGCGAATTTATTCACCAGGCGTGAACTCACGGTGAATTTGCACGATTTGCCGCCGGCAAAAAAATTAGTGAAAAATTTTTTTGCAAAAAAACAGGCGCTGGCGTAAAAAAAACAGGCGTCTGCATCAAAAGACAGGCGCCGGCATCAAAAACGGACGCCGGCATCAAAAACGAGACGCCGGTGCCATTTCGCTAATTTTTCACCGTTTTGCCAAATTTCACAGGAATTTCGTTAATTCGCCCATCACTACTTAAAAATTTACTTTGGGGGAAACAAAACTGAACATTAAGAATGTATTGCTTCCAGCTGACTCATCCTGATGAAAGATCAGGGAAAAAACATGGACATATTCGTTCTGATTTATGATGATGGAATGTGTGTGTGTTAGTGATGGAATGTGCGGGGGGAATTACGTTTATTTATATACAATATCACAAGTATTTGTTCTCTGCTGTGCAATTTGTACTTGGCTCTGCTGCTGTTTTGCTTGGGCAGCGACCAAAACTTTTGCTCAACTTGTGGAACCGTTGGGCACGCGAACGTCAAGAAAGTAAAAATGTTTGTGTTTGATGTTTATTGGGAGCGAGGGATAGCGTTAGATGAACGGAGATCGGAACATTTTTACTTCCCAAGATTTGAGGGGATAAATGTTATTTCTTATATGTACATGTTAACCTCGAAGCAATATATTCGTTCGATATATTAAGGATATGTTTATCAGAAAGCAAGTGTTCGATAAGGTGCAGCGAGTTGAGTTGAATTATTTTGGATGTAATGGAGTCTATGGGAGACGGCCTTGCCACAATTCAGAGCTTTCTGGATAACAGATCCTAAACCATATAAAGCTGTGGGATTTTCTCAAAGGTGCACTTGGTGCTGGATTAAAATTCCAGCACAAGGTACTGAATGTATTGTTCTCAGATGCAAGTATAGGCCCCCTAGCACCTTGCACCTATCTGTGCTCCCTATGGACTGGGCCGGCAGGGCACCGGGAAAAAACACGATGGGCCCTTGACTCTTGTGGGCCCCGCTAGCCCAGGTCCGCACCCGCATCTTCTTCTTAATGCCGCTGCCCACTTTGTCGTAGTTTGCTGAAATAAAAATATTTGTGCGCACTGTGTGTGTGCATGCGTAGAACCGTGCCGCGTGCATTCGCACGAATGCGACCCTGTGCACATACGCACAAACGTGGCACCGCGCGCATGAGCACAGGGGTGAGGCACATTGCCAGTGCAGAGGGGGGGGCAGTAGTCCCAGTAGGCCTTGGCCCCCCAGTCCGACCCTGCCTATGGAAGGTTTAAATTGGGTGGGCTGGACACTGGGAAAAAAACCCCTGTGGGCCCAGACCTACTCCCCTCTTGAAAATCTTTTGCGCTGCCCCAGAAGCAGAAATAAGGTGGAGGGTGAAAGGGATAGCATTGGACGGGGGCTAGATGGCTTGCAGCCGGGGTGGGGTCTGGGGTCTGTTTCGCTTCGCCGAAAAATTCACATATTTCCCGCGAAATTCACAAAAAGCCGAAAATTTGCAAAAAACACGAATCTTGACGCCCGCTTCAATTTTGACTCCTGCATCAATTCCTGCAAATTTTGATGCTCGCGTCAATTTTGACGCCAGCGTTAAAGTCAATAAGCGTCAGAATAGTGTTGATGTGCAACGGTTTTCAAATTTTTTTCGCAGCAAATTTGCGCCATTTATTCGCCCATCACTAGTGAGCATGCCACCCCCAGCATTCATGAGAAAGGTGCAGGTCTTTGCTCTATATTTTGAGTGTAATGATCTATACGTGAGTGACCTGTCTCTGTATGACAGTGGGCAAAATACCCCTTGTGCCCCTCTATTAATAAATGAACCCCAATTCTTTTTGTGAAATTGAACTATTACTGTAACGCTAACAATCCACTGAAATGCTATTATTCATCTCTGGCAAGCACAGAATGGCCTGTATGGATTATTTAGTTTGTTTTTCAGAATATAGGTGATGGACCCCCTCTGTGCCCTGCATACAGTATAAAGCACATCCAATGTGGGTGCTGTGATTCCGGCTGTTGCCTGCCATTGCCCCTGGCTTAATGCGACTCTTTAGGATTCCATTCCGCATGTTCTTACAGCTCATTTCACAAATTACCTGGGAGAGATCAGCATAAATTCTGCCGCAACATCGACCTCGATTGGGATTTCTGCATTTTTCTCTCTGATTTGGTCTTGGGAGGAAAGTGATTTTATACAGAGCTTAGAACCTTGGAGCACAGAGATCATTTTACCGAATTAACTTAATTATTATTCTGCCTTTAAATTCCCTCTCCCAAGTCACATTAGGTTCTGCACCTACTCTAAAAACATGAAGGTGTAGATACAGTTATACAGTTTTTATTATGTACAGGCGGATGACAGGAGAACAGTATTTGCCTTGATTTATATTGCCTTAAATATGCAGCATGAGGAAATAGATGATTCTTTCTATATCTGAATTTCTTCCCATGTGTATGAGTGGATACATGTCCCCTTTAACCTACTCTCCTCAGCCATTCTGTTGGGCTACACTACCATTTGTGTCTATTTAGTAAACCCAATTAGATTGTAAGCTCTATTGGTGCCTGGGCTTCATTCTTCAAGTCTTTTAGTTCTGGACATTTGCCCTTTTTTTTTAATGAAACATAATTGTTTTTTGTCCAGACATAAAAATCAGTTGCATGTAGAAAAAACAAAATAGCAAACAAATACTGCACTCAACAGGCTCAGTTAGAGTAACTGATTTTAATAGACAAACAAAAGAAATTCCAACGTTTTGATCACATCATAGTAATCTATGCCCTGTGCATAAGAGCTTACAATCTAAAGGGAAGGGAATAAGACACATGGCGTGGGAGAGGGCAAGATCAGAATGAAGTGGTTGAGAGATATGGTATTGTATGTGGTATTGTATTTGATAGTTAAGCAGAGTGAGGGTAGGCTTCTCTAAATAAGTGCATTTAGAAACATCTTTTGAAAGCAGAAAGGTTGGGGTAAAGTTGGACAGACCGTGGGAGAGAGTTCCAGAGGAGGGGTGCAGCCCTTGCAAAGTCTTGAATGCGAGCATGTGAGGCGGTAATGAGAGAAGAGTTGAGGAGCAGGTCAGTAGAGGAGCATAGTAAGTGGTTGGGTGAGTATATAGAGATGAGTTCAGAGATGTAGGGTGGGGCAGAGTTATGAAGTGCTTTGAATGTCAGAGTCATTAATTTGAATTTTATTCTGAAAGGTAGTGGAAGCCAGTGCAGGGATTGAAGGAATGGCGAGGCAGAGGAGGAGCAGTTGCTGAGGTGTAGGAGCCTCCCAGCAGTGTTCATTATGGACTGGAGAGGTGACAGTCTCTGGAGGGGAAGGCCAATTAAAAGAGAGTTACAGTAGTCTAGACGTGATATGACGAGAGAGCGAATAAGTACAAGCTACTGTTTTATTATTACACAGAAAAAGGAAATACTTTTTACATAATACATAGTAATAATGTAGTCTATATATATATATATATATATATATATATATATATATATATATATATATATATATAGACCCTGTTGTAATCACCAGCACTCTCGTAAATCGGTAAATTCTTGCCTGGGAGCTCACTCTGTTGCAATTTGATCAATCAAACATAGAGAAAATAGCACTCACAGGACTTACAAAAATAGAAAATGTATTACAAAAAACTGAGAAAGGCTGGGGTT
The DNA here is from genome assembly GCF_017654675.1 of Xenopus laevis. Lineage (NCBI taxonomy): Eukaryota > Metazoa > Chordata > Amphibia > Anura > Pipidae > Xenopus > Xenopus laevis. Next base: position 6,243,819 of record NC_054384.1, read on the forward strand.
ACAGACGAAACTTTAGTTTTTTGTAATAAATGTTCTATTTTTGTAAGTCCTGTGAGTGCCACTTTCTCTATGTTTGATATATTTTTTACTTCTTTATTTATCGCTGTACATCAAGTGCAGTCACAGCCTGGCCTCGGCTTCTCAGAGCGCCGTAAACAGATCGATTGTGTAAACCAGCAGAAAACATTTTGCTCAATAGCAGCGATAACCATAAAATGAGGCCATTAGTAGGAAATTAGCCGATTACGCCCCTGTGCCGTGGTCTATGGATTTTATCAAAGGTTCGACCTGTTGAAATACGAGTGACTAATGTGCTGTAAAGAGGAGGTTCTAGCAGAGAAAAGGTTAATGCAGTTTATTTCTGATATAAAAAAAACAAAAAGACCCTAGAAAAGAGTATTAGCCCTGTGTGGCTGCTGTATAGGCTCGTATGTAGGAACTGATATGGGGGCTCAGGAGAAGTGATAAAGTAGCACATTTTTGGCTATTGTTCATCATTGTTTTTTCCAGCCCAATGTCTTAATGTACAGTCCTAAAGGGCCACTATACTCAGTGAACTTCTTCAAATCTCTTGTTCCTCACCGAATAAGTATCAGCTAATAGGGTTAAATTAGTTGCCCAGCTACTATGATTTTAGAGTTGCCTTTTGGCAACTCTAATGGTAGAACACTGAAAAGCAAATAACAGAGGAGTTGCTCACCACCATGTCGCGGATCCCTCGAATCTCCTTCTGGCTTCAGAGTAAAACTATTCAAACTCCTGCTCATATACTTCATATCATTCATCAATCTTTATTCAGCCTTCTTTAAAATCACAGGGAAGATGCAAGGCTTTAAGGGGACCCGTCACCCAAAAAAATGATTCCAAATCCTATTTTATCACGTTAGTCAAGCAAAATTAACTTTAATTACACTGTATAAATTATTTGAATCTTGTTTCCCATCAGTCTGGGAATTCATACTTATAACAAGCAGGCTGGAGCCATTTTGTGGACACTGTTATTAAGGCAAGTCTTGTATCATCTCAGAATCTTGTTTGTGCACCAGAATGTGGGACCTGATGTCCATCCCCATGTCCTGGTTACACAATTAAATGGTGAAGAGAATTGGGGGAATGTGGGGAGAGCAGTGACATGTAGGAAGTGCTGAATGGATAGTGAAAGTAATTGCCTAAGGCATAGAGGAGGGGCAGACAATATTTGATTGACAGCTGAGATTTTTAAAAGAGTTTACAACAGCTATGAATGCTTTAATAAAAAATAGAAATTGGATTTCATGTTTAATTTGAAAAGGACTTTTCTTATACAGCTTTTTATGTCTGGGTGACGGGTCCACTTTAATGTATTTTGTTTCCCCCCATGAATTTGTGATTTTAAAGAATGTTAACTTCCCGCTTGGTTGACCAGTTTTTAGAGTAAAGGTGGCCATAGACGCACAGATAATATCGTACGAAACACATTTTCGTACGATATTCGTGCGTGTATGGTGGGAAAAGAGCCGACCGATATCAGCAGAAGACTTGGATATCGGTCGGCTCTTCGATCGGGCTGGATGGAAAATTTTGATTGGGTGCCTTTGAAGGAACCCCAACATCGGCCATTGTTAGTGCTGATTTGTCAGATACAGGTAGAATTCTATTGTTTCTATCTACCTGTGTATCTGACAATTCAGCTCTACACACATGTATTGAAATCGAAAGATCTTTTCCAAGAAAGACCTTAACCTTTGCTTAATCTCTTTATGCTCTAATTCAACTACCAATGGAAGGCATACAGCTACTCATGGACCTGCTACTGAATGACTTAGAGGATCCCCTTTCTGTTTGGGTGTCCACAGGACTTTAGTGTGGGGGGTCATAGGAATAAAAGACATAACACTTGAACTATTTAAATGAACCCAAACTCACCAGTCCAGAGGTCCATTGTCCACCATGTTGATAACCTTGGTACAACAAAAATATTAAGTTCTCCAATGGAAAGCAACTATTGATCTGACCTATCCTTGCTACTGCCCTTGGCACATCCCCCATACATAGTCTATGCTCCAGTGTCAATTTCATCCAAGGCACATGCCCTTGGATCCATGTATAATAATATATAGGACTTTTGGTAGCCTTCCAAACTAAAATGCTACCCTCTATCTCTGGTTCCTTTGGGAACCTTTAGGACAATACAAACTTATTACCATAAGAGGGACACATCTAAAGCTTTTTATAAGAGGTGATAAACCCTGCTTACAAGTAGGGTATACATTTCCCTTAGTGCAAAACTTGAGTTTCTTGCATTCATTGTTATCTCTTAGAACCTTCATTTTTGTCAGGTCTAGAGAACAACCGATGGGTGAAAGAAAAGTCCACTCCGAGTTTACCTTTTATTTACTTCCTTTTCCACCCTGAAGGAGAGCAGCACACTAATGTCTATACTTTGTCTCTAAACTAAGAGCTTATTCAATACATTTCAGCCAGAATGTACCTCTGCCTTGGGCTCATAGACTTTAAGATAGTTTAATGGTATTTACCCTCCATAAGCTCATTCAGCTGATGAATTTGTGCATCCCGTGGCACATGCCAAGTCTGGATAAAGTGCTACGGTTTATAAGGTTTCCTGCGAGAGACTCCAGGCTGCCAGTCAAGACATCATAATGAGACCATTCCAGCTTTCTTCATTTTACTTTTTCTCTTTTTTTTTTTGTGCAGACTCACTATGAAAACGGAGAGTACATAATCAGGCAAGGGGCTCGAGGGGACACTTTCTTCATCATCAGCAAAGGGAAGGTAAGCTTCACAAAGCAACATAAAAATAATAATAATAATGTACTCAGGGAATGCAGTGCCAATCATGTTTGACCTTTAATGTTTCAATTAAAAGAACAACTACATGGAGAGAATGGGAAAATAGATGGGTATCTAGGAATGTAGTTTAGCTACTAGGTATACTTTGCTCTTGAATACTTGTATATATATTGTCCCAGTGACCATGGTTTGAGTGACAGATTTCAAGATGAATAAGAGAGGATCTCAAAAGAAAAATAACTAATAGAAATATTAATGCAAGAAATAAACTAGTCTAATCTGTCACCAACCCTATGAAGCTAGAGCTTGGTGGTAGTGCAAATGGTGTGCTTTCTACTTGCAATAAACAGAGTCTCCATAGAAATTAAGGAAGTTTCTAGGAAGAATAATTACATAGTTAAGTTGGGTTGAAAAAAGACCAAAGTCCATCAAGTTTAACTCCTCCAAATGAAACCCAGCATCCATACATAAAGATACTCACACCAACCCCACCATACACTCACATAAACTATATATACTAGGGGGCCCATTTACTTAGATCGAGTGAAGGAATAGAATAAAAAAAACGTGGTTTTTTTGGCTACTTCAACCATCCAATTTGCTACTTCGACCTTCGACTTCGAATCGAACGTTTCGAACTAAAAATCGTTCGACTATTCGACCATTCGATAGTCGAAGTACTGTCTCTTTAAAAAAAACTTCGACCCCTTAGTGCACCACCTAAAACCTACCGAAGTCAATGTTAGCCTATGGGGAAGGTCCCCATAGGCTTTGCAATCTTTTTTTGGTCGAATAAAAATCGTTCGATCGATGGATTAAAATCCTTCGAACAAATTACGGTAAATCCTTCGACTTCGATATTCGAAGTCTAAAGGATTTCCATTCGGCAGTCGAATATCGAGGGTTAATTAACCCTCGATATTCGACCGTAAGTATATTTGCCCCTAGCTGTAGATTTAAGTATCACAATAGCCTTGGATATTAAAGGGATACTGTCATGGGAAAAAATTTTTTTCTCAAAATGCCCCAGTTAGTAGTGCTGCTCCAGCAGAATTCTGCACTGAAATCCATTTCTCAAAAGAGCAAACTGATTTTTTTATATTCAATTTTGAAATCTGACATGGGGCTAGACATATTGTCAATTTCCCAGCTGCCCCAAGTCATGTGACTTGTGCTCTGATAAACTTCAATCACTCTTTACTGCTGTACTGCAAGTTGGAGTGATATCATCCCCCTCCCTTTCCCCCCCAGCAGCCAAACAAAAGAACAATGGGAAGGTAACCAGATAACAGCTCCCTAACACAAGATAACAGCTGCCTGGTAGATCTAAGAACAACACTCAATAGTAAAAACCCATGTCCCACTGAGACACATTCAGTTACATTGAGAAGGAAAAACAGCAGCCTGCCAGAAAGCATTTCTCTCCTAAAGTGCAGGCACAAGTCACATGACTGGGGGCAGCTGGGAAATTGACAAAATGTCTAGCCCCATGTCAGATTTCAAAATTGAATATAAAAAAATCTGTTTGCTCTTTTGAGAAATGGATTTCAGTGCAGAATTCTGTTGGAGTAGCACTATTAACTGATGTGCTTTGAAAAAAAACATGTTTTCCAATGACAGGATCCCTTTAAGCTTCTCCAAGAAACCACCCAAGCGCCTCCTAATTGCATTAACAGAATCAGCATCACAACATCACCCGGCAGTGCATTCCCCAACCTCATTGTCCTCACTGTGAAGAACCACCTACGTTGCATCAAATGAAAGTTCTTTTCCTCTAGTCTGGTAAAGCAGTTTCAAATATTGGTTGGATATGGAAATTACAGATGGAACCATTGAAACCAAGAAATGTTCTAGAAGGCCAAAAAACACACTATAAGTATTTTAACTTCTGAGGACTTATCTGACTAAGGGCTTAGCACATAATCATATCTAAAGGTAGCTGTATGGGCAGGATAAGATTTTGCCTTTGTTCTTGGGGGTATCATTGTTATTTGGGTATCTGTATTATAGTTTCTCTTCCTCTATCCCAAACGAATGTGTCTTTTATTGGCTCCATTGGTGGCATGAACACAAATATATGAAATCTGTTTCATTGCTTCTTGCAGGTCAATGTCACCCGAGAAGAAACTCCTGGTGAGGATTCAATATTTCTTCGCACTTTAGGAAAGGGAGACTGGTTTGGTGAGAAAGCTCTGCAAGGGTGAGTCTTAGACATTTCTCTTACCAGTGCCAACTTTTTCATTTTTATTGCATGTAATATTTATACATAACTGCTCAGCTTTCTGTTTGAATGTTGGCCTGTTAAGTCCAACAGGACAATTTTGAGATCTCCAGTCCAATACGTGTCTATATCTCCAGTCTTATATTCTGTACATTGTAAATGGCAACCGACATTTGTCTAAAGAGACCAATAAACACCTGATATACTTGTACCACTCGTCTAATGTAGCGGCAGTTAAGGTGACCTTGTTGGTTCATTTGGGCAGTTTCAGCCTTACTGCAAATGGTGCCATTACATTGCAGTCATTCTCTATGAACACATGTACCATGGTTTTAGTGTCTCTTCTGGGCTCACCAATCAACACTGGGTATATTTACCCCAGTGCAGTAACCCATAGGAACCAATCAAGCAATGAGCATTGACCTGTCTATTGAAGGTATAAAAATGAAAGCAAATCTCTGAGTGGTTGCTATGGATTGTTGCTAAGATTTGTAAGTGGGAAGGGCTGCAGCTCCCTATCATTTTCCGATAGCTTAGCAAATAGAGGATTGGTTAGATTGGATATTAGCCAACCAGGTGTCATGAGGGTAACTCCAATGTCAACTGGTGTTGGCCTCCTTTAGTCACATGTTATTGAGAGTAGAATGTAGAGCACCAAGGTCCTGGTATGTTTCTGACCCCTCATTTATACTTGGAAAGTACAATGGATTTTGGTGGCACTAGGAAGAACTGTTCTGGGTATTGTCACAAGTGATTATGATTCTCTGATCAAAGATTGATGTAGCCTTTCATTTAAAGGCGGCTTTCCTTTCCCCTGATATCTTTTGGGAAGGGAACCATGGCACATTCTTTCTTTCATACAAATTAGCTCTATCATTGCTGCCTGTTAGTTTCCTTTCAGTTTGCTGGAATTTGTTTGTGTCCTATTGTGAGTTCTGTCGTTTTTATATTCCCGGCGTGTTTTAGTTATTTGCAATTTCTATTGCTGCTTGAACGAATCAATAGATCTCTTAGGGGAAATCATAATCTGGCAGTCTTCTCTTCAAAGCCAACGGTAATGCCTGAAATTAAATGGAATTGAGGTTGCCCTGAGAATGGGATTTGCTTATTGTTAATGGACATTAGATCAGGCGGCTTTCTATGTATTTTATGTATAAACAAATAAAACATGGTTTGTTTTATAGCTATGTCCTCCCCATCCCACCTCATTCAACTTGTAGAGTCCATTTCAAGGACAAAAAATAGGTGGTAAATAGCAAAATCAGTCTAAGAACCCTCAGCCAATTAGTACTTGGTCTATAGTAGTTAGAATAATGTAAGGAGACCTCTGACTGGATGCTGTAGGTACCTAGACTAGTAATGTGGGGGCGTACAACCCTGTTCTCTCCCAACCTGATCTACCTGATTGCTGACATCTCTTGAAGGGTAAGGTAGACTCAAGTGTGTAAATGAAAGACAACAACCAGCCAGAGGAGGAATGCAGGAGGACTGGGCAGGGAGGGTTGTTGCGTGTCCTTGAAAGTTGTAGCACTAGAACAAACCTGTATAACCCACACCACACTATCCTAGACCACGTTTCCATCAAGTGTTGAAGGTTACCTTCCCACCTGCTTAGGGTAGATAATAGTGTCTTGCAGTGGTGTCACAGGTGGGGGTTTGCTGGAGCATTTTGCTTGGCCCATTAATATAAGAAGGCATTGGGTGGCCTTGTGCTGATGGCAACACTTTTAGTTTTGCAGGCGGGTACAGAATGCAAGTAGCATAGTGCATTTCCATGATGTGCCTGTCCCTTAATGACCTAGACTTCTGCTGTAGACAGCCCAAATAACCTGCTAATTCATATCCATTGAGTGGAGTAAGCCAGCTCCATTCATATTGGACTGTATTTGTGATCAAAACGAAACAGGCGCAATGGTTAGCCTTGCAGTTCTGGGGTCCGAGGTTTGATGTAAGCTAGGGCACTATCTTTAAGGAGTTTGAATGTCATCCCTGTGCTTGAACAGTTCTCCTCTGGGTTCTCCAGATGTTCTCCGGACCAAAATAACCTGCTTTTTGATATCTATGGAGTGGAGTAAGCTGGCTCCACTCATATTGGGCTGGATTTATGGGCAGAACGATACAATACAATGGTTAGGCTTGCAGTCCTGGGGTCCAATGTTTGATGTAAGCAAGGGCATTATCTATAAGGAGTTTGTATGTGATCCCTGTATTTGAACAGTTGTCCTCTGGGTTCTCCAGATGTTCTTCAGACCCAAATAACCTGCTTATTGATATCTACAGAGTGAAGAAAGCTGGTTGCACTCATATTGGATTGGATTTATGGGCAGAATGACGGTGCATTGGTTAGCCTTGTAGCACTGAGGTCCTAGGTTTGAAGCAACCCAGGGCACTATTTACAAGGACTTTGTATGTTCTTCCCATGCTTGAACAGGTTTCCTCTGGGTTCTCCTTATTTCTCTGTATGTAAAGCCCGTAGCTCCTGAAAATTCTTCTCTAATTTCTTTTGTCTGTGAGACACAGGATTAGTGAATCCCGACTCACTTTTCGAGCCAGTGTAGGTCTCAGTACACTATCCGGCTCAACTCCATCATTTAGTTGCTGATCTTAGAAAAAACCGAGAGCAGGTTATTATTGCAAACAGCTTAGAGCGAGTCTGGCTCAACAACTGAATGGCTTTTATATTGGATCATTTGTTAGTAGTTTTGTCTACATTTAAGAAACTCGCCGTGACCTTTTTTTTTATTTTTAAACGACTTGGCACCAGAAATCAAGAGGAGTCGAAAGTGCGCCAAGAACAGAAAAGCAAGAAAAGGGGAGGGCAAAAAGAGCGACACAAAAGACATTTGTTGGTAATTTGGGTTGGTTGACTTGTTATGAAAATTACTATGCAAATGATTTTACATGATTATAGGGAATAATGACTTCCTTTCCTGCGTAGAGCAATTAACGTGTTCCATGAATGAATAATCAAATATGTAAAGTTGGCAGTAGGATTATATTGCCGTTAACTGGTGTTTTTTTTTAACATTAATCTTCCCCTCTGATGTTTATTACATTTACCATATTCGTTGGGATAACACCAACACCACGTTCTATAATGTTTTCTCCTTTTATGATGTTACTTTCACTATCGTCCCTTCTCTCTTCATTTTCTCTTGTGTTCGTATTTTCTTTCTCTTTTCCAAGTCTCAGTTTTGTCTTGGTATCCATGCTTATACTGGTGATAATTGTGGTTAACTAGGCATTGTCATGCCATGCTGTGCTTTATAAGGTAGGGAAGCAATTAATAATTCCAAAATAAGGTGAGATTCTCATCTACTTAATCCTGGCTTTTTGTGTCCAACTGGCCAATAAGTGCTAGTCAAGGAGATTGGTCATACCTCCCAACATTTTGGAAAAAAAATAAAGGACAAAAAAGTTACCGAGCGTAGCATGGAAAAATTTTTTGGACCATGCCCATTTATTTGGCCACACCCCCTAATTACCATGTTCATTTTACTAAATTTGTCAGGTTATGAAACATATTTCTGTGGTTTTTTTTTCAGTTATTACAGTTTTGCTAATGCAGGTGAATTGTCCTTTAAGTTTTGAGTAGGGATGGGCGAATTTTTTCGCCTCGTTTTGCCGAAAAAATGACGCCCATAGACTTGTATGGCTGCAGCGGCAAAAAAAAAAAAAGACGCACGTCAAAACAATGCCGCGCGACAAAAATTTTTTGACACCCATAGACTTTAATGGGCGTCTGCGACATTTCGCCTGCGGCAAATTTTTGGCGAAACGAAACGGGTCAAATTCGCCCATCCCTAGTTGTGAGTCTAACTTTTCCCAAGGGATCTGTTATCTTATATTGTTACAATTAGTTATTTGCTTATCTTGAAATTGTTACAAAAGTATCTTATCTGCTGCTTTGGCTGTTCTGGGCTCTCTGCTAAAAGCCAATTAAGTCAGAAACATTGTTTCTTTTTCTAGCTGTTCAGTGCAGAGAAAAATGGGACTTTCCAGTACAAACGAGGGGCTGCGGGTTGAGCTGTTAAAAGAGAGACTGTCCCTCTAAAAACAGGACAGTTGGGAGGTATGGATTGGTTGCTTGATAGACAGGGTCTACTGGGGTTAATTCCAGTATCTAAGTAGCCTTGAAAACAGCTTTGGACTGGGGGTCCCGGGGCCCACTGGGGCTGCTACCTCATGTCCCCCCATACCCTTATTGGAGGCAGCACAATCCTATTGGGTTTATTTAATGTTTAAATTATTTTTAGTAGACAAAGTATGGTGATCCAAATTATGGAAATATCAGTTTTCAGGAAAACCCCAGGCCCTGAGCATTCTGGATAACAGATACCTGTATAGAGGCCATTGTAATTATTATGGCCATTAGCATACAGATACAGTAGGTGGGGATGTGCAGCATTGGTCTTTCTTTTGGGGAATCCATATCTCCATTTGTGTTGAACTTAATTTAATACTTTATCACACATGCTCCTTTCTGAATATTAGACCGTGATGCAGTGGGGTCAGTGGGAGCCTCCTTTGAGTTCCAACATTTGTTTAGGACCCCTTTGGCTTATAACCACTAGCGATGGGCGAATTTCTCCCTTTTCGATTTGCCGAAAATTTCCCGAATTTCCTGAGGAATTCGAGAAAGGGTGAAAGATTAGCAAAAAAAACTTGAAAATTGACACCCACGTCAATATTAGACGCTTGTCCAGAGAGTCCTGCGTGGAACCAATTTCCACACCTGAAAATCCCCCCCCATATTCTACAGGGTGCCTGCTCTTTTTGCGGGTAACCCCCGGGTACCCGACCACTGCAGCTCACGTCAATTTTGACGCCGGCATTAAAGTCAATGGGCGTCCGAATAGCGTTAACTTGTGGCGATTTTGACACAAGCGACTTTTCAGGGGTGCGTCCAAAATTTTTTGAAATTCGCCAGTGAGTTTAGCGAATTTATTTGCCAGAGGCGAAATGCTGAAATTTGCTGAAAATTTGCAGCAGTCGAATTTATTCACCCATCACTAATAACCACAATAACCACGTGAAACATTTCAAGATAAGAAGGTTTTGTTTTTTGAGCCATAGCTTTGTGAATATCTATGGTAACGACGGGAGAATTTTGCTTCACCAAAAACTAAAAAAAATGTGCCAAAATGCATTGAAGTCTATGGGCATCACATTTTTTTGTGTGATGCGGTGCATCATTGGAGTCTATGACCGTCATTGTTGCGGCAAAACTCTTTCGCTCATCAATAATCTAGGGCGAAAAATGAGTGTTCATCCAAATTCTCGCCATAATAAAGTCTTAAATTAGGCTTCCAGTACAATGTAGGAGAGGGAAATCTTATAACTAACCCCTTACCCATTGCTCTGACCCCCTGTTTGGGAACCCCTGCTCTATTGGGGCTTATTCTTTGGTTTTAGTAACGTTGTCATGGTCCAATCACAGAGCAACCAGGAATAGTAGAAGTAAGAGCACAAGGGAGTAAAAAAGAAACATGAATAGGGGTAACTGCCAATATATGTAACTGCTTTTGGCCAACTCCAATGATATTGATAAATTGCTAGAGATATTATCATAACGATGCTGGATCTGAGCTCTTTTTCCTATCTGTTATTATGATTTGCCTGAGGGCTCCTTCTGCTGCTAATGCTCCGTCTTTACACAAGCTGAAATCCTCAGCCTGGTAATACATTTTGATTAAATAACTCATAAACCTGTTTACACCCCCATCTGTCTGGGAGATTTTATTGGAATTGCCTTCAGCAAAGACTCTTTTGTCTTTCAAAGCAAGATTCTGCATTTTGATTTTTTTTTTATGGTTATTAAATGTAAAGATTCCTTTGTTACTATCAGGAAAATACACATTCCGAAAAACCGGCATCAGCTGGTATTTATCATTATATCATAGGAATCCCTGGGAGAAAACATCTTTTATTACCTTCCACTAGGGATGTAGCGAACTGTTCGCCGGCGAACTTGTTCGCGCGAACTTCGACCGTTCGCGTCCGCCGAATGTTCGCGAACGTCGCGCGACGTTCGCATTTTGAGTTCGCGTTCGATTTGAATACAAATCGTTCGACCATTCGACCATTCGAATTCCTTCGACCGCTAAAAATCGAACGATTTCCATTCGTTCGAACGATTGTAAGCATTCGATCGAATGAAAAGCATTCGAT